>NC_081186.1:125852272-126152272 GCF_029867415.1 Vicia villosa | reverse complement strand
TGTCTGAAAGAGATGAAGAAGATAAAGATTGCAGGGAATATATTTGTAGAAATTTGGAGAGAAGAAAGGAAAACGTTGAATTGGGGAAGAAAGGGTATTTATAGGCTGAAAATTAGAACTGTTTCATCAAGTAGTTGAAAATTGGAGTGTTGAGTGGGACACGTGTAAGACGTTTGATCCGTGGAAAAAGTGGTGGCAATTTTAGGCTCCCCGTGATCTCCTAGAACCTAGGAGTGTCATGATGGAAGAAGATCTGCACGCTAGATTTGAAGAGATGTTTTGCAAAAGGTGCTATAATGACTATGACGTCATTGGAACTGAAAGGTTGGGTGTCGAAACGAATGGTCAAAAAATGCCCTTTTCTTAAATATGTCGAAAATAAATTTTTTGTGGGGCAATTTGTTAGCTGGAGTTTTCGACACCATGTTTGTTAGTGAAAGAAAATATATGTTATGGATATTATGAGTTTTCGACAAAATAGTATGTTTGTTGAAAACCTGTCGAAGTTGCCTCTTATAGGAGTAAGTGTTGGACTTGGTTTTAGAAATATTTTCTAAGTTTTATAGTTGGTTCGACGAAGAGAAGCGTTTGACAAGGAAGTTGAGTTTGAACGAAGATATAACTACCTTTTACCTTATCTGTTTTATCAGAGGACGCGTGGAGCTCCAGGGCGAAAGGAAGACATGCAGAGTGAAATAGGGCACGCCCTGATCGAAAGATCGTTGAAACAGTTATTGCGAAGTAGTATATATAGGAGTCTTAGCATTTAGGATACGTGTGTTCATTTGTGTACAAAATCTCACCGAAAAACTCAAAGTACTTGCATGTTGAAAAACGGGTCATTTGAGAATGTACGTGTAAACACCATTTTATATTCTTTTTACAAATTTTTGCAACTTGTTATTTCCATAATTTACACTCTCGCAGTTTATATTCATTTGCTTTTACTTTGTTTTCTTTACAAGTTTATAACATTATTTTAAAGAGTCACGTAGATCAAACAAACTTTTCCATAAGAATATGAATGTAGTTGAAGTGTTCTTTTTCATCAAGAATAAGATTTGAAATTTAAAGCACATATCCTAGGATCAATGTAATTGATCACGTGAGTAACAGAAGATTCTTATTTTTGAAAAACTAACGTTTATTTACCAATTTTTACAACAAACACCGTGATACTTACCTATGAAGAATAATAATAACAATATAAATGCCTTATATCAAATTTTGGTTTAGGGGTCCGCGAGTGCTAGGTGAGCCCTACAATGGTCGATCCATATATTACAAGATTAGATTAAAACTAGACAAAAACTCGCGCGATACACGATTGTAAATTAGTTTATTTGTTTTTTTTATTGAATTTTAAATATGTTAAAAAATTATTTTTACAAAAATTGAATACTAAATTTATATTACAATAATGTACAGTAAATTATAATTAATACAATGATATGAATTAATCACATATATAAAAATATATTTTATTTGAAAGAAAAATACATACTTGTAAATTGAGAGTGACATCTCATTTAGTTTTGCAAACTTAAAAAACTATAAAGTGGTTTTTGTTTTGTTTTGTTTTGATTTGATATTCTTGTCTTTTTGGTACTTATCTTTGATTTTAAGCTGTTAAATGTATGTATTTATTTTTAGTGTAAAATAAAATTAAAATTTTATTTGTGACTATTATCAAATAAAACTTTTAATAATTTTATAAATTTATGTCTATTTTGTCAAACTTTAATTACTCATGAATAAAAGATTGAAAATGGTAGTTTCTATATTAGCGTAATTGTTTTTTAATTATGATTTTTAATTTTTATTAATGAGGTTGTAAAAAGCTTATTTGACTTTGTCATGATATTAGTTGAAAAATGTGTGTTTTTTGGTAACTATTATTATTGTCGATTTTACTTTACTCTCTCTATGGATACTATTATAAAAAAACACTAAACTACAATTCATTTGGGGAAAACTTGATATTCTCATGCGAGAAATCAATATTTTTTTTGTTTGTCTTTAGTTTATTATTTGATATTTTATAAAAAATATAATAGTAAAATATAATATTTTATTGATATATTTTTAGAAAATCAGAATATTTTATTGTTTCAAGTTTTATTTTTATTGTTATATATTTAGGAAAACATAGTATTTTATTGTGTTTGGATTTCCACGTTTCTTTTACTTTTTGAAATTTTAGAGAATATTCTTAGTTGAAGTAACTATTAATGAAATATAGATAGTTTGAGTAATGATTAGCTCATAAGATTATTTTGTTCAAAATAGTATTTTTTTCGTCATTGCGGAGGTACAAACTCGTGACCTCCAATAAAGTAAAATTATTGTATTTGTCATTTTAAAAAATGAAAATGAATTAGTGGAAATGACACATAAGACTATGAGATGATGAGTCACAAATGAAATATAAAATATAATTTAGGACTCTGTTTTAATAGATAAAATAGATTTAAAGTAAACGTATTTTTTTTACGATCATCATTGCTTACACAACTCTACTTTTTTTTAAATATAATAAAACAATTTATTTAATATTTAAATTTATGATGTTCATATTTTTGTGATGATAAATCCTTCATGTTTTTGTGATGATAAATCCTTCATATTTTGTTTTGTTTGTGGTTAAGTAGTTTCCTGATTAAAGTCACTTTAACGATTTTCATATATAACTGATGATATATTATATAATACTCTATTTACTTACATCAATTAATCATGTCTAACCGATATTACACATTCTAACCCTTAGTGGTATTACAACATAAAAAATGTCATTTCAAATAGAAAGAAGAACTCGTGTTGAACATAAATAGCGTGCATACCATTTTTATGTGGCACTCACATAAAATGGAATCACATGCATTAATAATGATATTGTATAACAAAATATACAAATTATAATCTGCTTCATATGAATAGAAAATATATGTTCAATTTGTGCTAATTAAATATTTTCTCATTAATGTTGAATACTGGATATTCTTTGTTAACTCCTTTACAAAATCTGTCATCAAGTATCTTCTTCTAACTCAATTATCTCGCTTCTTTTACATTATCATTGTTATTATTATAAATATAAATATCTGTACGTTAGAAAAAGGAAGTAGAGATGAATGATTTATTTGTGAGTTTTAGTTTTAAGTTTTAAAAAAATATATTTTTTAAAGAAAAAAATTAAATAAAATAATTTTGGTAATCATATTTTTAAAAACTATTTTATAATTGCATAATATCACAAATCTACCATTAATAAAAAAAAGTACACCATTTTCTTGTTTTTCTTCTTCCGAAATTTCTATAATTAAAAACTAAAACACCTTTCCTTGATTTTGTTTTAGTTTTTAGTTTTAGAAATTAAGAAAAATAAAAAAAAGTTACACTTTTCATTAATGACAAATTTATAAAATTGGTCACCTTCAAAACAATTTTCAAAAATTAAATTACCAAGTATATATATTTTTATTTTTTATTCAAAATTCATTTTTAAAAAATTAATTTATAAAATAGTTTTAAAAAATTAAAAACTAAAACTAATTCAAATGGACCCCTAAAATTTATTTTAGTTTTTAATTTTTTTTAAACTCTTAAATGAAGAATATTTTTGTAAAATTAAACTATCAAACAAGTTTTATTGTTTTCAATAGTTAAAGAATAGTATTATAGTACTTTTAGCGAAAACAAAAGTTATACTACAACACAGTAAATAAATAATATTAAAAAATGAAACTATGTCTTTTTTTCTAGTTTATATTATATTAGTATTTTTCATGATTCTCTTTTATTTATGTAAAAATATTATTAAAAAAAATTCATTTTGAAATATTTAATGCTAATACTTTCTTAAATAAAAATAATTAATTAAATAAAAACAAAAAAAAAAATGAGGAGACATAATATCTAATGCTTATAAATAATGGATAATATTCTTAAATTTCGTGCATGTGTTTTTGTAAAATCATATTATTTTTTATCTTAAAACCAAATTAGAAAAAAGTAGGTTTAAAAAATAAGGCATTCTCAATTTCAATATAACGCATCATAAAGTTTAAAATATAGTTTAATTTATATTTATAAAACTTTAATATTTTTTTTTGTTAGAGAATTGAGAGGATGTTTTTAAAAAATTTGTATAAATCACTATAAATATCACTTCAATAATAAAGCAAAAATATATAGAATATAACTGACTTATTATTAGATCAACAATAGGTCGCATGTCATTGACTAATAAAAAAGTTCAATATTATCTAAATTCTCTATAAATAATAAATATTTCAAAAGGAGAAGAATTTAGAAATAATTACAGAAAAACAAACCAAGTCATTATTAATTTTTTCATAAACATCAAAATATTCAATGTAGCGGCATCTACAAAACTATCAAACACGTGCATTTTTCCATCTATATTAACAATAAAAAAGGCCCTGACACATTTACCTTTAATTCTGACATATGGTGGCTTTTAATTTTTGATAATCCCTTTTCAGAATTGATAAGTGAAAGTCGTATTCTTGTATTGTCAAAAGCTAAGTAGACATATATTGTAAGCTTGTACAATCCAATAAAAATCAATTTTTGCTCAAATCGTTTTTAAACTAAACTATATATATATATATATATATATATATATATATATATATATATATATATATATATATATATATATATATATATATGCCATAATAGTATGCCAAAATACAAAAGCAAAATATTAAAAAATTATATATGTATTGCTATTTCTATAAAAAAAAAAACATTAAAAATCATTGAAAACGACACTACTATTAAACATAAGCAATAAGGATAAAATCAATTGCAAAAGAACTATTTACATGTTATTTCATTGCCACGAGCACTAAGAAACATGTTGCTACCACCATTTCTCCGTGTTTTTTCGTAGATAATTAGCATACCTCTTGAACAAGAAAAAGTTAAAGTTTACAACAACTTATCTTTAATAATTAATGTGTTTTAAAATGAATTGATAAAAGGTGCACCAATTTGATACCCAATAATAGAAAAGACATTTCACTTCGAATGAAATATGCTTTTTCACATCGAATGCCATTATGATATAAGGTAACATGTAATGATAATTCAGTCATATATCACATCGAATGACTGGCTAGGATGAAAAATTATAATTTACATTGGTTATTGTATAATACTGAAGTAATCTCCCTACTTTTTAGCTCAAGGCTATAGTTTAGCTTAAGTGATAATCCTACTTTTCTATCCAAGCTAGCAATTTAGCCGAAATACACTACTAGAAACTTGGCCTACGGCCACGCTAAAATTGTCCACAGCTCAGAAACTGTGGCCACATATATGATTTAGCCATGGTTATCAAAGCGTAGAATTATGTTATAAAATATTGAATCCGGAGTATGAAACTGTGACCTTTACTTCAGTTGCCACGGTTAGACAACTGCAGATATTTTTAGCCGCAAAGAAAAACCGCGGCCTTATAATTTTGACTACAAACTGTGGCCAAAGTCCAAAAAATTAAAGCCGCGAGATTTTCCCCTTTTTTTTTTTTAATTTCCCTCTTCTTAATTAATTTCTTTTATAATTTTTTAATTAAAAAAAAATCTAAATACAAGTTCTCATTTGTCTAACCTAATTTTTCCTCTTCCTCGCCGTCTCCTTCCTGAACCGCTCTCTCCTTCCTCAAATCGGTCCTCTCTCTCACAATTTTGGATCTTTCTCTTCTATGTCATACCACAGTTTACTCCGTGCACTCGCAGTTTCCTTTTTTATGTTACACACTTTCCACTCACATTCACCGCTATAAACCCCAAAAACCCTAACACCTTCAATCAGACACGCTCGAGCATAACAAGGTTTGTCTCCTAGGGTTTTCACACAACAGACCCTTTGTCTGTCATTCTGAACAACAACAACAACGACGACGACGGTGGCCGACAAGAGAAAGAAGCTTAAGGTTTCTGAAAAGGGCGACAACGCTGAGGAAATCGACGGAGAACTTGTCCTCTCCAATAAAAAGTTGCAGGAAATGCAAGATGAGCTCGAAAAGGTATCCAAATTATGTTTCTTTTTATTATTTGCTTTCCAATTTTAATCAAATTTGGTCGATTCAAATTCCGGTGTTGAAGTTGAAACAGTTTTTTTAGTGTATATTATGTAATTACCTCAATGAGCACGAACCCTAATTTGCATAAAAATTGAAATTTTTTGACAAAAAAGTAATGTAGTTAAGGGTTTTGTTATTTTAATTTAATTTAGTTGTGATTGTTGTGGTTTTAGATCAATGAGGAGGCTAGTGATAAAGTTCTGGAAATAGAGCAGAAGTACAACGAGATAAGGAAGCCGCTGTATGATCAGCACAATGATCTTATCAAGTCTATTCCTGATTTTTGGTTAACTGCGGTAAGTTATTATCCGACGCATATGCTTTAGTTTTGGTTTTGTTTTAAAGTTTGATTTGTTGTGGAATTACTAAAATTGTTGTTGAGAATTGTTGTGGACCATATTTAGTTTTTTTTTTCTCCAATTCAAAACAACATAACTTTATGCTTTTTAAATCTATCAGGCAGTGCATATATTCTTTAGGTAAAGCTTCAAGTTCCTGGTTACTGACACAGTGGATGGACCCGATGCTTCCTCAAAATGCATTCGTGTGAGATTGATTTCTGGTAAATCCAATAACAAAGACAAAAACTCTAGGAAACAAAAAGAAAGAGATGCAGGCAAGTTCCTTAGGTAATGTTTCTGATACCAGGCCTATTATTAAATTAGAAGGGTTTATGCAAGTAGAAATAGAGGAGTAATAGGGAATAATACTCTAAACAGCTGGCTGTGTTGTGTTTTAACAGCCAATTTCTTAGTATATTTTGAAAATAAGAGAGTGGCGGATTATAGAGGTCACTGAGATGTTGAGGTTCTCTCGAATGCCCTGAAGACTTATATTTTTATATCTTCTTTTCTCTCTTTGTTCTATCTAAGATTGCTCTGATTCAAGAGAAAAGTTGTTGAGTAAGACCCTATATGTCTCTATCCTTAGTCCTTATTCACTGAGTCTATCAATTTCTAAGGCATTTTGTTTGATAATATATAAATTTAGTAATGCTCAATGTATTCCATGCTGAGTTTTATATTAAAACAATTTTATTATGATATATCTTGTATTGGTGACTTTAATATACACCTTAATCTGCCCTCACTTGGACTTTTCTTATTTATTGTCTATTGATGTTGACTTTAATGCCAAATAAGTTCCTGTAGATATGGATGAAGCACTGGAAGCTGAATACAATAGTCTTCTTGATGACATGGTATTGCTTGTTGCCCAGAAGGGTGACCAGGCCATGCGAATGTCCCTTGAAGATGCGAATTTCCAAGTGTGTTTTGGGATGATGTTGTTGACTACTTTGAAGCAACAGCTGAGGAGACAAGCAAATAATAAAGAGGTGAGCAAAGAGAGTATCATTTTTGTTTTACTAAATTCACCAAGTTTTGAAATTGAGGCTTCCGAGTTCCGACCGGAAATATGGACTTCAATTTAAGTATTGTCTTTACTAACACATATTTTATTCAGTCATTACCTGAAAGTGATATCAACTCTTGATTGCATTTCATATTCGGTGTTGGTGATGATATATTCCCACTTTTATATATTGTGTTAAGTTGCTCATTGTTATTGGGTGAATGTTTCTACTGATGTGATTTATAGATTTCATCTTTATAAGGAGAACAAAGATACCCAGGAAGCTTTAGAGGTGCTTCGACATATGCTTGGCATCAGGATGTGTTTTGCTCATTTTGGATATATTTAATTAGAAGGCATTCTGTTGATGATTAATTATGTGTATGTTTGGAAATGTGTTTGACTCGTCGCCACCACAAGTATGATTGCATTTCACCGTGATAATACATAATCTACATACTGTAATTTGAAAATGAATTCGTATTCATGTTTCTTTTCTTTGGTTATTCTCAATCATATATTTGTTGTGATGACTGGTCAGTACAGAAACTGAATGTCTTGGCCAATTACGTTAATGAAGGATTATGTCTTGGCCAGCTACTGGGAAACAGATTTGCAATCACTTTGCGGTGAGATTATTACCTATACATGAAATTCTTTTATCCTCTCTTAATTGAATATCTCTATCGGTTACAATTATTTATACTAGTTGATGTCACTGTACCTTTTTATATTTACCCTTATAACTGACATTTTTTTATCAGAGGTATTAAAACCTCTTAGTTTATACAAACTTATAAAACTTCCATCCACTTGTTTATTGTTTGGTAGGTAGGAAATTGACTTAACTTTTTTTATGTTTTCTAAAAACAGCAAATCTCCAGTTTCCTATTGTGCTAGTGGTGTTTGGCTATGAAGCAGTGAAATTGTACAAGGATTATTTGCATGGGAAAGAAAGCTCTATGATGAAGTCATGGTATTGTTTACTTCGTATTTCTTAACATCAACTTTTATTGGCTTCATTAACTTACAATACATACATAGATGAAATAGAACATGAGCAATATCTTTTTCAAGGTGTGGAGATTTCAGAAGTGGAACAGCGTGACCTAAGGTACTAGTTGCTTTTTTTAGTTCTCCAAATTTTCTTGTTACTTTATGATACATTCTTATTTCCTTAAAATGCTTTCGCTATAAAAAGTAGTGTCAAGCCAATTATGTAAAGAAGATTCCTTGCTCGACCTTGGCACCCTAGACTTTCTTTAATTCTTATTTTAAAAATATATTGAAACATTTAGATTCGTTTTTATGGTACCAGTGACCAAATAAATACATTATGGGAGTGAGTTTTTAGTTTCTTTGTTAATGCCTCATCTACCATGAGGCTGAGTATCTTTGATAGATGTTTATATATATAATTTTCCTATTCTCTCATTGTTATTGAATATCAGTCATTACGGCGTCCTGATGGGGATATCAGTTGGAGTTTTTTGGCTTGTCTCATTGGTAAATATAGGCCTGATATTAAGGGGAGTTTCTGCAATAGTCTGCTATGATGGTGCTGCAAAGCAGCTGGTATGACAGGATTTTGGCTCTCTGCCACTGCCACAGACCGCTATCTGCCGTAGACAACACTGGTCTCTCTTTCATGCAAAGAGGCATAGAAAATACTCATTTTCCTGTGATACCTTGACCAAAGATGCTACTTAACTTTGATTTTACCTCCTGTATTGATTCATTTTGGTAAATAGATAACCATTTGTTATTTGTATTACAGACATGGTAGACACATTACTTTCCTATTACCAGGCCCTCGGCTATGAGTTTGATAATGATGAGTTTCACCAATGCAGATCATGCGCATGCGATTGAAGTTCTCAGTAAGCTTGGTTTGGAGGAGTGCTTTGAGGGCATCATATGCTTTGAAACGCTTAATCCTCTCAACTCTTGTCGAGAAATCCTCTGCAAACCATCTGTTGAAGCCTTTGAGGCTGCTATTAGAATCGCGAAAGTTGATCCAAAGAAAATGGTAAGACTGATTATTTGTATATATTTGTGTCCCTAGGCTAGAAAACTCTTGGAATCAGTGCATGATAGTTCTCTTATGTCTTCTGCAGATTTTCTTTGATGACAATGTTATAAATGTTCAAGTGGAAACATATTTATATGGAAGAAACACAAGGAGATGATCAAGAAGAATATTATGATGCATGAGTTTAATTAATAGTATAGTTGTGTTTTATATTATCTAGCTCTTAGAACTTTTGTTTTGAATTTGGGAAGACTCTCGAGAGAGAAACTTTGTTTTGTTTAGGAATGATAACATCAAAACTTGGTTTTGGGCCCATAACGTCGCTTGATGTAGACTTTAACTTCTTAATGAATGTTTTGTGACGTTAAAGTTTAATTTGCTTGTATAATTAGATTTTAATTTTTGTAATCATTGTCTACACAAATGAGTATTGTTGAGTTTTAGATTGACCTAAAATGACATTTTTATGCGATGGGACAAAAAATAAACTATGGCGAGAATAAATGGGATATATATATATATATATAATGACATATTTATGTAATGATACAGAAATAAACCGTGGCAAGATAAATGGTTTAGAAAGCATAACATATAACAACGGTTTTAAATATGTGGTCATAACCAAACTGTGGCTATATCTTGAACCAAAACTGTATCGTAAACGTTAAAGTAAAACTGTGGCTTTACCATATAGCCACAGTTTTGCAGTCATGGCAAATACAAACCGCGGCCTTAATCAAGCTACCTAAACCGTGGCCTAAAAATGCTACGGTTGTAAAAAAGGCGTGGTCTATACCAAAAAAACCGTGGACTTTACTTTTGGCCACGGCCGTATACTCCACCGTTGGATTTCCGTGGCCAAACCGTGGCCTTAACGTTACGCCACGGTTATTTTGCATAAAGCCTCGGTTTTCTGGGCATGGTAGGAGGCCTTTTTTTCTGTAGTGATAGTAACTCTGCTTTTCAACTCGATCATCCAATTCAACTGAAGTGAAAACCTTACTTTTCAATTTAAGTCTTGAATGTTCTAAACTCATGAGTACCAGAGTGTTCACCTTCTAAAAATATAATTGCTTACATAAGTAAACTTTCTAAAAATATAATTGCTTACATAAATGAGTTTTAAATGTGTAATTGATAGGAAATAAAAATAGTGAATTTGATAAGTATACAATTTGGAAAAAAAACTTTATATTAATAATTTATTTTCCTTACCTCGGTGATAAATTTTCAGGCAAAAGAGTCGATTTCAGAACCATCTTGATAAGAACCAATCTTTGACATCATAGAGAAAATTGAAGTAAGCATGCCTCCATGTCCGCTTCAATAAAAGCGTACTAAATACTATCCAAAAACTTGTTGCAAATCCAACTCCCATACCCATATAGAACCATTGCATTACCTCTGATTCTTTCTCATCATTTTCCATCAATTTTGTGTCACCACCACCCGGGGCTTCATTGTTGTTGCATTTCTCAATAAGTGGAGTTCCACAAAGTTGAGGATTTCCATTATAACTGAGATTTGAAAAGCCTTGAAGTTGAGTTCCTAACAGGATTTGACCTTGAAAGTTGTTGAAGGAGAGATTCAACACTTCAAGAAATGACAGAGAAGACATGGTTTGAGGAATTTCTCCTGATAGTGTGTTATTTGAGAAATCAAGTGACTCTAATGCTTTCATGTTTCCTATTTCTTCTGGTATGGTTCCAATTAATTGGTTTTGTGACAAGTTTAAGGATTGTAATCTAGTGAGACTGAATGTTTCTGAAGGTATTATACCCGACAAATGGTTGTTAGAAAAAGCAATAAGATGCATATAGTAAGGATAGTCTAAGTAATTCCCTTTTGCTAGCAATAGAACAGGAATGGTATATATTGTAAATCCATATTGAGTTTCAATATTAATTTGAATTTCATCACTTTCTGAAGTATTATTAGAAATCATGGCAGTGATATTATGTAGGCAGTGAGGTATTGTTCCTGTGAATCTATTACTTGCGAGTTCCAAGACCAAGAGGGAATGTAGTTGGCATATTTGTAGAGGAATATCACCACTAAATTCATTTGATTAGTTGAAGATCTTTTACATCCTTTCCAATCCAATTTGATATATTTCCAGAAAATTTATTTCTTCCAAGATTAACAATCACAAGTTTTGGTAAATTTTTTAATAAATTTCTTCCAGAAAATTTATTTCTTCAAATTTCTTTTCTCTATCATATTTTGGCATAAGAGAGAGGAAAGAGATCCAGACAAATTGTTATCCCTTATTTGAAAAACACTCATATTTGAAGTTAATCTGGGAAGACCACCACTCAAACCATTTCTATTCAGCATTACAATTTTAGAGTTCAAAAATACATTGGACATGTCCCAAGGCATGTTATTGTCAGTTAGATAAAGAGATGCACAGTTATTTGCCAAACTCCAAAATATATCTTGAGAATCATTTTTAAAAATGGATTTTTCAATGTCTAAAGAAATTAGAGATTTGTGTGTATACAACCATGGAAAATGTTTAAGATCTGCATACCCCAAGGTGAGATCTGTAAGTTTAAAAGGAGGAATCCATTGGAAATCAAAATCAAAGACAAAAGCTGGTGAATCCAATGCTAACCCTTGTAACATTGAGGGATTGGCAAAATTTCTAGCAGACACAACTCCAGACAATAAAGGATTTCTATCAAGAAACAACTCCTCCAAATTAGACAGTTTCCCTAAACTTTCAGGAAGGCTTCCAGTCAAGTTGTTTGAAGAAACATCGAGGAGTATTAATGATGAAAGATTTTGATACAACAAAAGTTCATAATTATCAGATAAAAGTAAGTCTCGCCACCAAATTGAATCCCTTTTCTCAATAACGGATATATCTCCAACAAGCACCTTCCTCTTCATGTTACCGTATCTCGACTCAATAATACCCCGCCAAACAACCTTATCTTCCGTTAGGATCCTCCATTTCCATTTACTTAAAAGCGCTACGTTCATCACCTCCACATTCTTGATCCCTAATCATTCTTCATCTACCGATTTGCACACAATCTCCCAACTCACCCAATTGATGGATCTTTTGACGTCACTACCACTCTAAAGAAATTTTCTTTGAATGGCGGTAATCTCACTAAGGACCTTGGAAGGGGCATTGTAAAACGAGAGAGAGTAAATAGGTAAAGCACTTAACACGACATTTATCAAACACACGTGACCGGCTATATTTAGATGCACACCTTTCCACACCGCCAATCTATTCTTCATAACCAAAATCAACTCCCGCCACATTGAATATTTCCTCGGGCTATCTCCCACTCTCACTCCAAGAAATTTAAACGGTAATCTATCAATCTTACAAGATAGGAAGATAGAAGCCGTCTCGAGATACCCTTCACCAACAATAACACCGAAAATGTTGCTCTTTTGGAAATTAATCCTCAAACCCGACATAATCTCAAATCCTCTATTATTATTGTGTCATCCGCGAATTGGAGCAAGCTAACTTCCACATTATCATTAATCTTGAAAGCACGGAAGTCTCCAATAGAGATAGCCTTTTTCATCAACGCCGTTAGAACCTCTGTGACCAAAACGAATAAAAAAGGAGAAAGAGGATCCCCTTGCCGAAGCCCCTTCTCCACGAAGAAATCCTTAGTGGTGCTACCATTGATGAGAACGGACATTTTGCTAGAAAAAAATCATACTTTCCATCCATTTTATCCAAATGGCGCCAAAACCCATCTTGGTTAAAACATAGGTCAAGAACTTCCAATTAACACGGTCATAGGCTTTCTCAAAGTCTACTTTCAACACCACCCAACTCCTTTTATACCTTTTAGCTAGGTCCAACACCTCGTTTACCACTAGAACCCCATCCGCTATGTTTCTTCCCGGAATAAAGGTCGTTTGATTATAAGATACCAACTTACCTACAACCTCTCTCAACCTTCTAGCTAAGATTTTTGCCAAAATCTTGTACAAACTTCCTACTAGACAAATCGGTCTATACTCCAATAAAGATTGAGGATTTCTAAATTTTGGGATTAAATCCACAAAAATGAAGAGGTGCATCCTTTAGTGAGTCTTGCTTTTTTGAAGAAATCCTCCACGAATCTTAACACATCACTCTTTATCGTTTCCCAACAAAGTTGGAAAAACTCAAGGGTGAAACCATCCGGACCCGGGCTCTTGTTGCCATCACAATCCCAAACCGCCTCATTTATCTCTTCCTCCGATGGCTCCCTCTCCAACCATATCCTATCCTCCTCACCTAAACGATTAAGAGACAAATCCTCCGGCACCACCCTATTGAAATCTTTTTCTTTAAAGAAATTCTCAAAATGATTTTTTACCTCCGCCTTCACCTCATCAACTCCTTCCACCCTTCCATCTCTTCCTTCCAAGAACAATATAGCATTCTTACGGTTCCTCTTCTTGATGGAATTATGGTAGAACCGAGTATTTTGTCTCCATCCTTCAACCAGAATTGTCTAGACTTGAGCCTTAACATACTCTCTTTCAAACTTAATGTTTTCCACATATCACTAGTTGCTTTCCTTCTCGTCTCTACCACCTCATCTATGTTGCCCCCATAATTATCCACAAAAAGAACATCCGCCTCATTTATAAAATCCACATCTTTGTCCAGTTTTAGATCAATCCATCCGAAAATCTCCTGGTTCCACTCTTTTAGACTCGCTTTCAATCTTTTTAATTTCTCAAACAACACGAAATCCCCTCGACCTTTAATCGACATCTTCGACCACTCCTCGTGAATAAAGTCTTTAAAATCTTCATGCTTGAACCACGCATTGTTAAATTTGAAAGGCTTTGGTCCCCAATCAATAAAACCATAGAAAAAATAATAGGCGCATGATCTGAGATATCCCTCTTGCCTATCCGATGATCCACCACGCCCACACATCAATCAAATTTTTCGAAACCAAAAACCTATCAAGCCTACTCATTGCTTTCCCTTTGTCTTTGAACCAAGTAAATTTCCCTCCCACACACGGAATATCTTCAACCCCCATAAGACCAATGAATTCCCGGAACTCGTCCATGCCTCTTTGTGGTGGTCGTTTTCTTTTACCTCCCCGTTTCACTTGGGAGGACGGCACGCTAAACCCTTCACGCGAAATTTGGAAGGAGAATGCGCCCGTGGTGGGATGAATTTTATTTCAGTTCTTCCTACGATATCACACGAACTTTCTTATTTGTCCTACGAGTAGGAAAGGGGAAAAAAGATCTCAACTAAACCCTAGGAGTTTGCTAAGTGTGGGGATTTACACCTAGACTAGAAATTCTGGAGTCCGGGAGGTCGGTTATACATAGGGAAGTGTTTAAACACCCTACATATCTGTAGTACTCTACAGGAACCTTCTCTGTGTCATTTGTGTTTGTGTTTATTGCTAATGATTGGGAAAGTTTCTCCTTTGTATTAGGAGAGGGAATTGAATTGATTAAAGAAAGACAGACAGATAGACAGACTGACTATTTTTGGTATTTTATTAGCTCGCTGAGATTCCTTGTGAACCTCATGCCTACATATCCCTAGTGGAAGTCAGAGCTTAATGTAGTTCGGGGAACTAACTAGGGAAATTAATTATTTTTGGTGCCTTGCTTGAAGCTCAAGGTTGAAGCTTGGAATTAAATCTCTGTTTACAGTAAAGAGACATGAAATTATCTCTACAGAGAGGTATTTGTACTATTCTACCACAAACATTTAAAGGAGTGACAGAATAACTGAATTCATTTCATTCAAGAGGGGGACCTTACTTGTGTATGTGCAAGTATACCAGTCAAATGCCTCTTAAATGAAAGAAAGATGCTCATCCAAATTAGGGAAAGTTACCACATGTCTGGGTTTTACTGCCAGCTCATGCCTTTCAAAATCCTAAATGGGAGACTTGATTAAAATTGAAATGAAATGTTTGTTTGTTTGAATGTGGTAGAGTAGTAAAAATATCTCTCTATGGAGATAAGCTATGTCTATCTACTGTATAAAAGATTTGACTTTTAGCTGGCTTGTATGAGGCCCAAGCTTGAGGCTTTTTGATTGATTAATTAATATTATTGACTCTGGGAGATGACTCCACTGGGAATTAATTACAGGGTATTTTTGTGTTCTGTACAAAGCCCAGAATTGAGGCTGACTCTACTTAGGGAGACTCTATTTGTGTGCCTTGTACAAAGCCCAAGGTTGTGGCTAACTCTAACTAGGGGAAAACATTATTTTCTGCCTTGTACAAAGCCCAAGGTTGTGGCGGACTCTTAAATGAATTAAGTATGGATGACTATATGGGGAAAGATCCTAAGTGTTAGGAATCTTTGACACATGAAAAAATATGGTTTATCTGCCTTGTACAAAGCCCAAGGTTGTGGCTACTGAATGATGAAGAACTCACTGGGGAGACTCTATTATCTGCCTTGTACAATGCCCAAGGTTGAGGCTGACTCTTGACAGGGGAGTTTTATTGTTTGGGTGCCTTGTATGAAGCCCAAGGTTGAGGCTAACTGTTTTTGTTGGTTTTGACTCTACTGAGGAGATTTTATTTATTAAAAGACTGTTTTTCTTTGGAAGCTAACCCTTTCCAGGGATTTTGACTCAGCTGGTGAATTTGTCTGTTAAAAGACTGACTTTATCATGTTTTTTGGAGGCTGACCCTTTCCAGGGGTTCTGACTCTTTTGGGGAAATTATCTCCTAGAGAATGAAATTATTTATTAATTAATTTTGGAGGCTAACCCTTTCCAGGGGTTTTTATTAATGGAGGAATGTGTGGAAGCTGACCCTTTCCAGGGATTTTGACTTTTTAGACAGATGTTGGAGGCTAACCCTTTCCAGGGGTTTTGACTTTTTAGACAGATGTTGGAGGCTAACCCTTTCCAGGGGTTTTGTATTAAAAATGAAAGAATGTGTGGAAGCTAACCCTTTCCAGGGATTTATTGAAATGGAGGTTGATTTTAATTGACTTTGGAGGCTAACCCTTTCCAGGGGTTTTGTTGGAAATGAATGGCAGAAAGATTATCTAATGGAGACTTCTTGTTTAAAGCCCAAGATGAAGGCTGACTCAATGCTGAGGATGACCCAAAGCATGGATCCTAGACTCTGCTAAGGAAGATTGATGAAGATAAGGGTGACAGAGACTGTCCATGTCTCTCATTCAAAAAGGTGTACTCAATGCAAAATTGAGACAAACTTAGCTTGTTTAAAGTCTGGTTTAAATTGGAAGAAACTCACCAGGGTAGGCTAAAAGGTGGCTAAAGACCTGTTCCTATGTTTATAAGAAACCTGATGGGTCCTTGTATACAAGCTCAAGAGGAAGCTGGAAATGCTTTTAAGAAGCCTGTGGGTCCTTGTACAAAGCCCAAGAGGAGGCTAATCGAGGGTCCTTGTTATAGCACAAGAGAAAGCTATGTAGTTTTGAACTTATTTTGGCTCTAAGCAAATGGGTAAGAGGTTTCACCGGGAATAATTCCTCTTTGGGTGGATGTGTCCTATTATTTGGATTCTAAGGTTTTTGCCAAGATGTTTCACCGGGAATAATTCATCTTGGGGGTTTGAACTACAGATCTCTAATTAGGAAAGAGCCTTCACCGGGAAGACATTCTCAATCCTAGGTCATATTCCTAATATATATATATAGTTTAGCTGTCCTAAGGTTTATACTCAAACGTAGTTCTAAACTAATATATGCACAGTTTATATTTGACAGTAATTTAAACAAAGACTGTAAATTGAAAGCTTGTAAAGCCTAACCTGGATGGAGTGGAGGCCATTGAAGAAGTATGTACAGAGCCTCAACAGTATTTTTGTTGTTTTGTTGATAACAGTTGAATATATATATGACAAACAGTTAATGGTTTTTCAAAACAGAAGAAGTGAAGATGGACAAAGGTCACATAGGTATCTGAAGAGTTTCACCGGGAATAATGCCCTTCAAATACCAGAGGAATGTTTTGAAAACAGAAAGAAGATTTTGAAAATACAGTTTTTTAAAAACAAGCTAAGAAGAGAAGGTTTTTGGGACTTACACTCTATTAGAGGCCCAGTACTTTGCAGTACTGGTGATAAAAGCAGTTGAAAATGATTTGAAATGATATAAGGTTTTGTTGTTTGAAAACCTTAATCATCCGTTTAATCGGAGATTGATAACAGCTTTGAAAATTGACAAAAGTCAACTTAATTAAAGTAAAAATAAAGATTTTTACTTAATTAAGACCTAAATAATTAGGGTTTTATCATAAACTTATTTACAAAGTGATTAGGTTAAAATAAAGTGATAATATATATTTAAAGTATTTAAGAAAACACTTAAAAACATACTATTTTAAACCTAATTAAAAACTCAAGAAATAAATAATATTTTTATGATTTTTTTGACTATTCACAAAATAGATATATTAAATAATAGGTGTATGAAAAATGAAGTGAAAATGATTTATTTTGATAGGTTAAATAAATATGTGAAGTTGTGAAAAGAAATGAAAGAAATTAGTGTTAAAAAAATAAGTTTTGGCCCTTGGAGGGTTTGAACCCACGCCCTTGAGGTTACCAGCCCAAAACAACACCACTGAGCCAACGCGCGCTCAGTGTTAGTGACTTGCCTTCATTTGGTTATGTTTCAAAACAAGTTGTAAATCTTTGAAAAATAAAAGAACCAAAAAGTCTGGGGCGAGGGGGATTCGAACCCCAGACCTTTGGCATGAGGAGACTAAGAGCGCATGTGTGGCCACTAGGGCAAGTTATTCAGTCGTTAATAAAACGCACACCATTCAAAATAAAATAAACTCTCCCCTGAGAATTCAAATTTGCGCGCCACCACCATCTTCATCTTCAACCTCAAGCTCTCCATTTTTGAATTTCTGAACTTACTCGTTTCTCAACCATTTGCAACGATGTAAACATGAAACTTGCTCTAAATTCACTCACGATTCTAAATATGTAACTAACATGAACTATCATTAACTACATCTAATTAATTTACCAGAAATCGTGAAGAACCCTAAAATTTCAAAATTAAATTAAATGACTATACTGAAAGATAAATGGATGATGATAGAGGGTTTTGAATCCTCTGATGATGCTGAACAAGATAGAATCGAGCTATTTCACAAAGAGTACTTAAATTAAAGAGAGAGGGTTCAGAAACTTACCTCTGAAAATGGAGATCGTGAGGATGATAGAGAGCAACTGGGCTTGTATGAATGATCCCAAAAGCTTCCTTGTGGCTCAGTGATGCTAACTGAATGCTTGTAATGACCTCAAACCTCCTGAATTGTTCTATGGACCTCCCTCGATTTCAGCTTCAAGTGAACATGGAGGGTGTTGATTCTCGAGTTACAGATGAGCTGCAGCCATCTGGTTAGCTTCACTATGACCTGAGGAGTGTGTCTGGATGATTGGCTTGCCTTGAAACCTTCTGAATCACTCCATGGACCTCCAACTGCAGATGCTCCAAAGTGAGAGCAACAATGGTGTTCCTCCACCTACAGAAGTGATCCAGGTGCTTGGATCACCTCAAATGACCTCCCTTGAGATGTTAGAATGCTCACTTCCCAAAGATAAGCTCTGGTTTGAAGAAATCGATTCTTCTTGCCAAAGAACTTTGAAAAACAATGAACAAGAGAAGAGAAAGAGAAAGCAAGTAATATGGTTGCTTTGGTGTGTTTTTCTACTGAATTGTGCTCTCCTATTTATAGGCAAATGTCTCAGTACTGAGTGAGAGAGTGAGCTTGCTTAGTGAAGCAAGTTTGGTTTCTTAGCCATGAAGAAATTTCAAAGAATATCCAAGTGTGATCATTGCATTTTCGAGCCACCTCCCCTATCCATTGATTCTATCTGATCTTAGGGGACAATTCAGATGCAAAGTGAGCTCTAATTGGTTGATGAGAAGATTCCTTGGGTGATTCATCAATTTGCCATAAATTCTCAAATGTAATCATTACATAATCACATGTTCTTGTTTTAGGAATCTTCTTCAATTATCATGGCATGGTGAAAATGAATGCATGGCATGTTTGCAGATGTATTATGGGTCATGTAGCATCTGTATTTGAGGTCATGTGCACAAAACTTCAAAGTTCCAAAATGATGCATGACCTATAATTTCACTTCATGAGGCCAACTTTGAACAAGCATAACTCTTAGCTCAAATTGAATTTTGAGAAGGTTGAACACAATTTGGAAAGCCCTAAACATCTACTTTAAATCATTAGTTTATGTCTTCTTCAGAATCCTTTGGGAAATTTGTGAAAAATGAGGCCAAAGTTGGAAGAAAACTAGGTTAAAAACACTTAGAAAAATTTCTAAGTGTTTATGACCTAAACTTCAAAATTTCCAAAACTTCATAAATGGTTGATCTTTTGAAAAAAGTTCCCTTGTAAGATGTTGTTTTATTTGGCAAGATCTACAACTTTCATGTTGGAAGTTTTTTGAGTTGTGTAGGTGAAATTTTGAGATCTCACCATGCCCTCAAAAACCCTAATTCCCGACTTTTCGCTCCTTGATGAATTTCTTTGAATTTCTTTGGCCAAATGACTTTGACATCCATATATTGATGATATTGATCTTTGAAAGTCATTTTTTGACCAAAAACCTTAAAAGTCAATGATGATCCTTCACAGTTGACTTTTTCCTGACAAAGTGAATTTTTGGGCTTTTGTGTAGAAATAAGATCTTCTCCCCAAATGGATGATATAAATGGTTTATATGGAGGTAGTAGAGATCCTTGAATCATGTTTTGAGTTTTGGATTCATGCCCTGATCAGAAGTCAACTATCTTGGTGAATTAGGTCAAAACCCTAATTTGTCGACCATGTGAAAATAATGACTGTAGACTTTGAATTGAAGTGTGATGTCCAGTAGATCTTGTAATATGAGTTATTTGAAGATGATTGATGTCTTTGAATGATCCTCTGAGGTTTTTTAGGGTTTCCCAAATGTGATCCCTGATTTCAGTCCTTGATAGGCTCAAAATCCTAGTCTGGTGACCTGAGTAAACCTGTACTCATATGACTGGATGTCTAATCAATCATAGATGAGAAAAGTGAAGTTTTTGAGCCCCATGATTGTATTAGAGACTAGTCTTTGTATTTATTGATCCTTTGCCTGAGCTTTCTTGTCTTTGAGCATCCTCGATTAGGTACCAGATGGAGAAATGACTGCTCTGGGTACTTGTCTTGACCTGATGAAAAATCCTGAAGATATGTCATCTCAGGGGGGTCAAAAATTAGGGTATGACACTCTTCTACATAAGTTATCTCCACCCCCTAATCTTTCAACACTACCCGTGACCTCATTAAAGTCACCACCAATGCACCATTCAGAATTAGAGTTTCTTCCCCTGACTTCCAGCAACGACCGCCACAACCTTCTCCTATCCGCTGCACTACAAGGAGCATATATGTTTACTAGATTGATATTCAGACCTTTCCAATCGGCATTTATTCCCACTTACCCATTTCCAGCGAAACTGTAAATAACATCCAACAAACCTTTCTTCCATAAGATAACAGTTCCCCTTGCCGCACCAATCGAATTGCCATCCGTCCATTCCAGGTCGTTACCTCCCCAAAAGGACCTAGCCAAATTATCGTTAAATCGAGACAATTTTATTTCCTGCAGGAAGCAAATATCCACCTTGCTAGAGTTTAATAAAAAGCTAATCCTCCTTCTTTTTGATGCAAAACCACCCCCTCTGATATTATAAGATAGAAGATTCATGGTTCCTTACTGTTATTCGCCTTCTGCACCAACTCTTCCTCTTTACCTTTCCTTTCTAGATATTCCATCTTTTTGATACCCACACAATCATCCTTTGATCCAGACACGCCTAAGTTTACAATAGAGTTCCACATTTTCCTACCCACCTCTGAATACGACGGATTCATCAATCTACTATTACAATGGATCACTTCAGAATCAGTGTGAGATAAGCAGGGAATAAACGTACCATTTGAAATTTCATCTTCATCAGCTTCAGAAATGATCGCGGGCGACAATGGTATCTCCATCCTTTTGATACTCCTGGGTGCAATGCTCGCAGAATAAGAAGGTTTTGGGTCCACTAGTTTGCCCAAATCCTGCAGAGATCTTTTCTTTCTTTGTTTTTTCTTTATGCTCCCCTTCTTAAATTTGGTCGAAATAGCATTTTTGCAAGCAAGATCGAAAGACAATGGGCCTTGAGAAGTGTCTAAATTCTCCTCCGGCCCAATAGCATTTTCAGCATTTTTCTCTCCGGACGTGGTCCCCACTTCAAAACAATTGACTGTATCTTTCACAAAAGAAACGCTTTCCTCACCTTCACTATCCCCGAGGCTCCCTTTGGTATCATTACATGCATTAAATGCATGAGACACACCAAACACATTCTCTTGCAAACGCTTATTTTCAATGAAATCCGTAGCTGTAATTTTATCTAAAAAAGTGACATTGTTCTCCTTATTCCTAATTGTTGCCATACTTGACACGTTCTCCTCTACATCTCTAGACTCCCCTTCCCCTTCAAATGTCTCTTTCAAAGCCTTTTCAGACAGCTGAATATCGAGAACTGCACAAACCTCTTCATTTTCTTCGCTTGACTGAAATCCCTTCGCCGGAGAGGAAATGTAGTCAGAACCATCCTCTTCCATTCCCTTGACCGCCCCTTCTGATTCTGGCTGAGAAAAACCCTCTTCCCTCATGAAGATTTTGAAAGATATTCCATCTACCAAAACCAGGAACTCCTCGTTGATGATCATTTGTTTGATCGTTTTTAAAAGAATTATGGCTTCATTCATCTTGACCCTGTTAATGGTCGAAACATCACACTTCACAAAAGACCCTAAAGTATCTGCCAACAGCTTGAAGATTTTGAAACCCCAAGCATGACACGGTATGCCCGAAACGTTCACCCACACTAGCCTATCCATATCCACATGCTTAGGTTCCCATGGTTTGATCTGGCTAAACCAATGTTCCCTCCAGCATCTTCTCTCCACTATGAACATTTCCACCTCACCAAAGACAAGGTCTTCAAGCAAACAAAGAGATGGTCCTAGTAATGTGACCCTGATAGAGAAGATACCTTCCTCCAGAAAAACACGCTTTATCTCAGAAGCATCACTTGGATCCCTTAGCACCCTCGTAAACGCTCTGCCATATCTGATCTGATCCTCCTCTTCCGATAACATCTTCAGCGTTCTAACTTGAGGCACCTCTCCCTTTACCACTTCATTAAGCTTCCTGTTTGCTAAAACCTCCGAAAACGATCTTTTGTCAACCCAGCCTCCGTTACAAGAACCTTGACGCATTGTACCTGCCTTAACAGTTGCAGATCCTCCATGATTAGAGCCGAACCTTAAGGCCTTCTTAGTAGCGTTATCTTGCCTTTTGAACCTCGGGAGATTAGCGTGCACTTTCCTTCCATCAAGGAAGACATTGTCTAGTTTAGTAGCCAAGTTCTGTTCATCAGCAACGTTGGCAAAACGAGCAAAGAAATATCTTCGCCCTCTCTTATCCCTCTTAGCCGGAATGACGACCTCAACAATTTCTCCAAAGTCCTTCAGCTCAAAAAGTAAATCTCTTGCTCTCCATCCTTCTCCAAATTCAATAATGAAAAAGGATGAAAACTCTGCGTCTGATCCCCTCATTCCTTCTTCTACCGCCACATCCCAAGCTACATTTCCTCTAAAAATTGCCTTCCTCCTTTGGACCTTTCTCCAGCCTCCTTCTTGGAAGTTTGACATGTGCATGGTCAACTACCAAACCCTAAAAAAAGATAAGAACTTTTTTCAAAAAGAAGAGAGAGGTTGGAGCTTCTCTCTCATCTCGCGAGGCACAGGTTTTACTCAAAAAGTTGGGTAAAGCTACATTCAGTGTAAAATATCTTGGAAATAACAAACAATTATATTATTTAATAAATAAATAAGTATGATAAAATTAAATGGTATCTTGTGATTGGTTGAAGGTACACTACCAAACTTTTTGTGATGGGTAGAGAAGTTGTTCCCAAACCAAAAGAGAATGGTGGTTTAGGGGTTAGAGATGTGGGCGAGATTAATAAGGTGCTCCTTCTCAAGTGGAAATGGAGAATCCTAAAGGAAGAAAAGGCTATTTGGAGTAGGGTTTTGGAGTTGAGATACAAAGATCCAAAACTCAAGGTGCAAGCTTCTAATGAGGAAGTTCTTAACATGAAAGATTCCATTTGGTGGAGGGACATTATCTATAATGACGTAAAAGTGGATTTCAACGATGAAGGTTTCATGAGTTGTGTTCAATGCAAAATAAATAAAGGAAATCACATTTTTTTTGGTCTAGTTTATGGTTGGGAGATCAAACTTTACGCTCTAAATTCCCGGATTTGTTTGATATCTCAACTATTAAATTATGCTATGTTGACGATGCCTTCTCTTTGATTAATGGCGAAATGTGCTGGCAGATTAATGATTTCATAGGGACAGCCGCTGTTGTCTCGTTCATCAACTCCAGCATTATCATCAAGGCGCGGTGGGAACAACTCTGGAATATGCTGGCAACAGTCACTCCTATCAGCGGAACAACAGATTTTTTTGTATGGAGTCCGAACAGCAATGGTGAGTTCTCCGTTGCTAGCGTTTCCGCAGGGGTTTCTAATTCTAAGGCTTACGCTTTGCTTCCATCAACGGTGAATATGCTGAAGGTTATGTGGAACTTGTTAATTCCACCAAAGATTAAGATATTCTCATGGAGGTTGTCCACCTCTATAGTTCCTTCCAAAGATTTGTTGCTAATTAGAGGAGTTGCCAACATATCCTCTAATCCCCTGTGCGATTTTTGTAGGAATCATCTGGAGACTTTGTTTCACTTGTTTTTTCTTTGTCATATTTCAAAGAAGATGTGGGGTTGGTTTTTTGTGTGGTTGGGGGAAGACCTTCCTTTCACGCTTGAGGAGTTCATAGATTTTGGATCTTTACAAGAGAAGGTGAAGAAAGTTAACGACAAGATGAATATTAACACTATTTGGATCGTTACAACTTGAAGTTTATAGATTATGGGAAATGCCATTATTTTTGAGCAAGTTCCTTTTAGTTTTGATGTGGTGTGCACTAATGTCATGTTCTTATCTTGGAGTTGGTTAGCTAGTAATAAACCGACATCCTTTTCTATCTTTTATGATTGGTATAAGCTACCTTTAGGATGTTTTTTTCCAATAAGCAATTGCAATAAGAAATCGCACTAGGGGTGCAACTTTTACAAACAAAGAACCTTACAAAGGGATAAAACAACCCAGTGGCAACTTGTACCAATCGTAAAAGCTAGAAAAAGACAAAGGATTGCTACTAACTAGCCACCTCCAAGACAAGAACAAGACATTTGAACACACCACATCAAAACTATAAGGAACATTCTCGAATATTATGGAGTTTCTCATGAGCCATAAGCTCCAAGTAGTAGCGGTCCAAATAGTGTTGATCTTGTTCCTATCAATAGCGTTCTTCACCTTCTCTTTGATATAACGGAAGTCCATCAAATCCTCCATGGAAAGTTGGTGACCATCACCCAACCAAGAATAAATCCAACCCCAAATTGTTTTCGACATTTGACAAGAGAAAAACAAATGCTCAAAAGTTTCTAATTGAATCCTACCAAACGAACAAGAAAGATTTGTGGAAATATAAGGGACACCTCTACTAATTAATTGGTCTTTTGTAGGCACTCTAGAAATGAGAATCCTTCAAACGAAAATCTTGATCTTAGGCGGAATTTTCATCTCCCACATAACTTTCAACAAGCTATTCGTGTGAGGCAACCAAGCAGGAACCTTAAATTCCGAAACCGTAGCAGCCACACTAGCAACCGTGAATGATCCGTCAATGTTCAGCTTCCATTCGAACTCATCAGAGCCTTCCTGCACGAAATCGGCTAGTGGAAGCAAGCATAGAAGTTGTCGCCATTGTCTCGTTACTGCTGAACTGGCAGCGCTGGTAGCCATATGTGTCTCTGCGAAATCGTCCCCAAACAGCCGCTCGGTGTGCCACGATAGGACCCCATTGTCCCAAGAGAAAACTTCCTCAACAGAGCTTAGTTTTTTGGTTGAGATATCGAATAAATCCGAGAATCATCCGAATTTGCAGTGAACACAAGTAGAGAAACCAACTTCACTAAATAGAATCATCCGAATTTAGAACTTCGCCACAAGACGTATGCACCTTCAATTTCGGATCTATGTATCTCAACCTCAGAAGACTACTCCATATAGCTTTGTCTTCCTTTAAAATCTTCCACTTCCACTTGAGAAGAAGAGTTTTGTTCATCTCTCCAACATCCCTAATGCCAAGGCCTCCCTTCTCTTTAGTGTTGCAAACCGTTTCCCATTTGACCCAATGAATACTTCTTTTATTCACATTTCCACTCCACAAGAAATTGCTAAGAAGACTTCTAATGTGATGGATGACTTTAGCCAGCGCTTTGAAGAAAGAAATAGTGTATGTAGGAATTCCATTAAGAACCGCTTTTATAAACGTCACTCTACCACCAATCGAAATGTTTCGACCCTTCCAAGACGAGAGGTGAGTCGTGATGTTATTGATCACCTCGACCAAACCTTCTTCCTTCTAGGAATCGCTCCCACCATAATTCCAAGGAAAGAGAACGGGATGTCACCTTTCCTACAACCAAGAAAAGAGATAGCCGAATTTATGAGCCAATCACCTATATTCACACCGGATATGCTGCTTTTGGAAAAGTTAATTTTCAAACCCGATACATTCTCAAATCCTCTCAAAAAACCTTTCATGCTCCAAAGATTGTCACTAGAGGAGTCCCCAAGAATAATGGCATCGTCCGCAAATTGAACTATGTCCACGGCCTCCTTTTCGTCATACTTGAACGACTTGAAATCTCCTATCTCCACCGAGATTCTAACTAAAGAAATTAAACCTTCCACCGCTAAAACAAATAGAAACGGAGACAAAGGGTCCCCTTAGCACAAACCCTTATGAACCCTAAAATCTTTCGTGGAGCTTCCATTAACTAACACGGACATATGACTCATGAAAATACAAGCATCCATCCATTTCATCCAATTATCTCTAAATCCCATTTTCTTCAAAACAAATCTAATGTAATTCCAAGAAATGGAACCGTAAGCCTTCTCAAAATCAACCTTGAACATAAGGCAACTCTTCTTCTTCCTTTTAGCCCAATCAAGAATATCACTCACAAACAAAACCCCATCCAACATATTTCTACCTGGGACGAAAGCTGTTTGATTGGGAGAAACCAATTTACCAATCACCTTTTTTATTCTATTGGTCAAAATCTTGGCAATGATTTTGTAGAGACTCCCCACCAAACAAATATGTCGGCACTCAAACAAATCTTGAGGATTCTTGACCTTAGTAATTAAAGCAATAAAAGAAGAAGTGATTGATTTCACCACCGTGCCTTTAGAATGGAAATCAGAATAAAATCTCAAGAGATCATCTTTTAAAACCAACCAAAAAGTCTTGAAAAACTCCAACGTGTATCCATCCGGCCCCGGGCTCTTATTACCATCACACGACCGAATAGCTTCTGCCACCTCTAATACGGAAAACGGACTATCCAACTCAACTCTATCATTTCTAGACAAAACCTTCAATCCAAGGTCCTTAGGTTCCGGTCTACTCCCCTCCTTCTCCTTAAAGAAGCCATTGAAATGGTCATAGATAAAGTCTTTGATTTCTCTAACTTCCTCCAATCTACCCCTCCTTGAAATAAGAGAACACAGTGAACTCCCCCCTTTCTTCCCCTTATTGAATTATGGAAAAAACGAGTATATCTATCTCCTTCGGTAAGCCAAATTTGCCTCAATTTGAGGCGAAGCAAACCTTCTTTTTTGTTGAGATTATCCCAAAAATCTTCCACCACCTTAGCCCTCTTTTTAGCCACCTCCTCCAGAGCTTTACCTACAAAAAGAACAAACTCATTATCTAAAAATTACATCTCTTCACTCGCCTTGTTGATATTGAGGTTTATCCAACCAAAAAATTCTTTGTTCCGCCAAGCAATCCGCCCTTTTAAGACTTTCAACTTTTCCACCAAGCAAAAATCGCTACTTCCTTTCACTCGTATGTTAGCCCATTCTTCCTCCACAAACTTATAAAAATATTTGTGCTTTAACCAAGAGTTGTTGAATTTAAAAGGTTTGGGGCCCCAATCCTTTCTATTATCTTTAATCCAAATGGGAGCATGGTGAGAAATGTCTCTCGCGCCTATGGTTTGGCCCACTACCTTCCAATCATCAATGAAACACTCCGAAAGTAAAAATGTATCTATCCGACTCATAGCTTTGCCATTACATTTAAACTAAGTGAATTTTCCGCCTATAGTAGGGAGGTCCACTAAATCCATCTCCTTAATAAAACCCTTAAACTACCTGATCTCGTTACTGTAACTCTTTTGGAAATTCCCACTCTTTCCTCCACCGAAGCTATAGAATTGAAGTCCCCTCTGATGCATCAAGACCCCTGCATATTATTGTTTTTGAAGGAAAGAAACATCTTCCACGTGTTCTTCCTCTTAGAATTATCACAAGAAGCATAGACATTAACAAAGTAGATAAGTCTACCATCCTTCTCCACACACCGCCCCAAATAACCCTCTCATATGAAGCTAAACATCAAAGAAAATAGATCCCTTCTCCATATAATCATCATACCACCCGAAGCACCAAGCGCATCCATGAACGACCACTCCACATTATCTTTTCCCCACAATTCCTTGACTACATCCTCCTTCAAGCCACTAAGTTTGGTCTCTTGAATAAAACTAATGTCCACTGCCCCTCTGTTGAATAGTATTTTCTAGGCAAATATTTTTATATCGTATCCACAGAGATTGGGTGATATTACCGCCGTTCTATAGTTACTATCGCTTTAAGTTTAAGTTGTAACAAAGTTGGTTTGAGTTGAGTTTCTATTTTTCTATTCAAAAGGTAAAACAAGTAATAAAATAAGATTTGTTCAAAGATAAAAGATTGACAAGATTGGTTTTGGTTTCACTATCCCTATCTCCTATGTGACTTTAACAACTAAAGTATAATTCAATAGCAATGCAATGTTCTAGTATCCTCTCAACAATGTTTATGTCTAAACAAAGTTGTGAAAGTTAATATATTAATCTTTAGATGATCTCTCACTCTAACTATCAATACACTAAGCTTGATTGTTTGATACAAATAGAAAAGTGGCAAATAAATCTATCTCTAGCATTTATTCACTACTTGATAAAATGTTGTAGAACAAGACTTGAAATATATTTCTCAATCATAAATCAAATCTAAATATGAAATATAAAACAACAACATTCATCCATTTCAATACTAATGAAGTTCATACAAAAGTGTTAGAGGAAATACATAGTTAACAAGGATAGCTACTACCTCCAATCTTGTCAAAAAGGGATTTAGCTACTCATCACCATGGTTGACAGCAAGAAGAATGAAGAAGAAACCAAGAACATCAATCTCTCACAAAGTTGTTCTTTTTCTCCAAAACCCTAGCCTCAATGTTTGGTTTACAATAGAATAGAATATTCTAATTTCACTTTTTTATCTCCCTAAATAACCCCTAATTCGTAATAACTTTTCATCTTCAAAAGATAAGCCCATCTCTCATGACAAGTGGCAACAAAGTAAAAGATAAAATTCTGCAGCGCAGTGTTTGCGGGGCAAACAGTGAATCTTTTGCCACATCAGTTGCAATTCAAAACTGGACTTGTTCAGCATCTATCAGTTGACGGTGCAAAGGATGTTTGCGGGGCAAATTGGCTTCAACAACACTTCTTTTGTCATTCCAAGTCTTCAAGTAATTCCTTTTTGCTTCCATGATCTTCAAACCTTTTAAAAACACTACAAAACTAACAAACATGTGAAATAACAATTCAAATGAACTAAAATGAACAAAATTGCAAAATTATTAAATTGTATGAATAAAAGTGTGATTATTGAGTAAAAAGTGGTTAAAGGGACCAAAAATAATATATGAAAATTAGTACTATTTGGTCCCTAACAACTCTCCCCAACTTACCATTTTGTTTGTCCCTAAACAAAAATTCACAA
Source organism: Vicia villosa (assembly GCF_029867415.1). Lineage (NCBI taxonomy): Eukaryota > Viridiplantae > Streptophyta > Magnoliopsida > Fabales > Fabaceae > Vicia > Vicia villosa. The sequence goes on along the minus strand of NC_081186.1, from coordinate 126,122,714 downwards.
GAGTAGCAAGAGCAACACACAAGAGAATGATGACAAGGTAACCGAACACTCAAATGGCTCAAAAGTATAAGTCTTTCCAAAGTACACTCACCACAATGCTAAAACAAAGCATGAGAAAGAATGATGGCAAACTGCAAAATATTATCAAGAAATTCCAAAAGAGACATGTCAAAATTGAATCAAACCTACACACACATCAAAGTAATGATGAATACAAGAGGGTTCACTTTCACTCATCCGGGCATTTAAATCAACAACAACTCAAATCATGCTTTCACCACAACAAGTTCAAAATTATGTGCAAAGTGAGAATCAAGAGGGCTTTCATAGGTTGTAATGTGGCTTGGGTTACAAAGAAAGGGTTTTATTAAAGGTAAATTAAACAAAAATGCCTATCCTAAGGGAGCATTCCTATCAATTCACTTAACAACAACACTTGCTTGAATCCCCTTTTCTTTCTTTTTCTCTTTTTTTTTCTTTTTCATTATTTTTTAACAACACATAACGGGAACGATTTTATTTCTTTTTCTTGCCCCATACTTTCAAAATGTGTTGTTCTTTTCTTATTACCACAAAACTCATAAGTACCACTTTTCATTTGTTTTTCAATCAACTCTCCCCAACTTTAGGATTCAAACCATATTAGATACAGCAATGCTCCCTACATAGACATAGGCACAAGGCAAAATTGCAACCATTGTGGTTGAAGGTTCCAATGAAACAAAAGAAATTAGGATTCATCTACCAAAAATATTCAATAATTACATGAATCCTAATATAAGCTCAATGGGGTTAACTAAGAATCACTCCTCACAAGGTTAATTGATTTAACTTTTTTTGGTCAAGTGGTTTTTCTCAAATTCAAACAATGCCTCTATCAATTTCACACTTTTAACAAATAAGAATAATGCATGGTTTAGCATGATAAAAATGAGTTGAAATAAATTCCGGTATCCCGCATTTAGTGTACAATGAAAAGTTTCCTCACTTGGCTAAGTTCTAAATTTTGATTCAAAAATGATATGTGACTCAAGGAATTTATGCTAAGCAATTTGCACACACCATCAACTAACCATGTTAAGTCTAGAGAGCGATAAAGTGTACCTTAATTTTCCTTGATACCGATTCTCATCATTGCCACTCGAAGTGTTCACAACATCAACTCTTGTCCATGCCCATTGATTCCTCAAGCTTCTCTTTGTACAAGAACAATTAAACAAAATTAATTTGAAAAGTTAGGCTAATCACTTTCCACCCAAGCACACAATTAAACAACAATAATAAAAATGCAATTGTGAAGATGTTCAAATGGTGAAACGAGAGCCACCCTAAAGTACACAATTAAAAACCGAGAAGTGCAACCATAAATAAATAAAACAAAACAAAATTAAGACTAAAATAAAATAAAAATAAACTACAAAAGTGCTAAAACACCACTTCAATCTTCTTCTTCATCACCGCCACCAATTGTCCCGATCACATCTTCTATTGCGTCGTCCTCATTTCTGGTACCGCTGCCTCATGCACCCTCCATGAAAGGTGGCCTGCCCACAGGCCTATTAACGTATGCATCATACTCCGCTTCCAAAGAATGTGGGTGAAGATAGGGTATGAGAGTGTAGTGAGGAAGAGATTGGTAGAGTGATAGGAGAGAAGTAAAAATAAAAGATAAAAATAAAAAACTAGGTTATAGTAAAAGCTAATGTTTTTGAAAGTGGAATTCTTGTACTGCAGTGTTTGCGGGGCAAACAGCTGTTCGCGGGGCAAACAGATGAAACTTTCTTTGCAAAATTGGCTTACTTTCTGTTATTGGTCCATTCGCGGGGCAAACAATGATTGCGGGGCAATCTCTGATGAAAATTTCTTTTTCAAAATTGGCTTACCTGTTTGCGGGGCAAACAGGTGAAATTTTCTTTGCAAATTTGGCTTACTCCCTGTTGTCATACCCCAAAATTTGCCTTCCATATTCCATCTACAATAATTCAAAGTTCAAGATTCAATTCCAAAGCCTTGCTCAAACAATCCCAAGATCCACAGTCAACTAATTCAAACCTGAAGGTCAACTACAATCAAAGCATGATTCAAACCTATGATCATTGGTCAAACATCAGGTATAGAGGAGCATAACCATCATTTGATCAAAGATTGATCATGATTCCACTAATAGAAACTCAGAGATGAACAAATACAAAAAGGTTCAAATTAGGGTTTCTTAGGAGAAAGTCAACCCAAATTTGACTGGGCATAACTTTCACATGGAACATCGAAAATCCCCCACTCAAAGCCTATTTTGAAGGAAATTGGATTCCCTACAACTTTGTCTCTCACAAGCCAGGGCTAGAAATGCTTCATTTGAGAGGTATGATGCAAAAGATTACAGGTCATTTTCAAGCATCCCTCAAAAGCAGTTTTTTGTCAAAGAGGATATGATCAAGATGAAAGCCCCAAATGAAAAATATGTTCCAAATTGGATTGTAGAGGACCTCCTGAGGTTTCCAAAAAGTCTTAGAACTCCCTCATAGCTAAAAAATCGAGTGAGATATGCTTGGTCAAAGTAGGGTGATTTTGGAGGACCGAATGTGAAATAAAAGGGGTCAAAATGGAATTTTTCACAAGTGGGCCTATGTTTTGTAATCCAAACTTGATCCATAAGATATCTAGACTGTCCAAGATTACAAGCCACGAAATTATATATATTATTTGATTTTTTTAGGATTTTATTTCATTTTTAATGATTTAATTAAGATAAAAATCAAATATTTTGGTAAAGGAGATATTATGATTGATTCCAATCAACATTAATGACTAAATATAACCTAATTTTCGTGCATAAATCAAATGGAGAATATTGGTACAAAATAGGTCAAGAATAGTAACTTTCCATTCATGAACAAAAGCAAATCTTCCAAACTTTGCAAGAGTGGATTCAAAGGGCCTTGGGCTTCAAGTTTTAACCTAATTTCACTCCCTATAAGTGGTTGAGGCAAAGCAATAGGTTAGGGGTTACAAATTCTGGAGAGAAGCACACTTGCAAGAACTAAAAAAATTACCAAAGAACTTGAATTCGGTTTTGGAGAATTTGAGGCTGTCAACAAGAATTAAAGGTTTCAAAAGCTTCTTCAGGTGATTTGAAACGTGTCTGGATACTAGCATAGCATCAACAACCCCAGAATTGTCTCCGATTTGTCATAGTAAGTCATTCTGAAACTTGAATCAATTGGCACGATGTGAGCATGTTTATGGTGTTTTAATTGTATGTTATGCATCATGTGGATGTTATGAATGTTTCTTGAAAGTTAATTGAATTTCTGGGCGGGTTCAAGTGGTTCACCATGGAAGGCCGCTAGGGTTCTTGAGGGCGTGTAATTGGGGCTTTTCGTTAGGAGTTAAATTAGGGTTAATTAGTGGTATGATTGAAGTCGCAGGGTTGGGACGAAGGTGTTGGTTAGGTCGCGAAACGTTTATTGGTGTGTATGTGCTATTCGTGATTTGCAGGTTGAGGTTTGCTACGAACGCATTTGTAGCCAAACCGTAGCAAAAGTTACAGGTTTTACAGGTCTTCTTTGGAGAAGACGATGAGGTGTCAGGGCGGTATTGGTGTGTTTGAATTTGGCGCTTTTTTTTTCTGGATTAGATGGCAGTGATCACATATCTATCTTACTATCCACGCTATGAACAACTAACCACGTTAGTTGATTTGGTGGACGCGCATTGGTGTTTGCCCCAGGGTCCAGGGTTCGATCCCTGGCCCTTCCTATGTTTTTTTCACAAATTATCTCCTGTGATTCCCTGCGTACGCAATCATATGGCTCACCATAATCCCTCTGCATCTGAACCTTAGAATCATTAACCATCCAGATCTAACGTCCCAGGATCTGTTCCATACCATGTACCATACCAACTGCCACACTGAATCATAACCTTAATAACCTAAATTAGTTTTAATTAATTATATGTTTTAATTAATTCTTTTTAATATATTTATTTATATGATAATAATTATTTTTTTAAATAAATAATTTAACATATAATATTTATGTTAAAAATTCTAATTTGTTGTTCGTTCCGATTAAATTAATTAATCGCTATGGTCAATAATGGCTTTTAATTAAAATGTTATTTAATTAAAATATAGATAATTTCTATTTGATTAAATGGTTTCGACTATCTTATTAATCGCGATGATTAATCTTTCTATTTTCCATACTTCAAATTTGTTATTCTTTTTAATCGAACCAATCGATTATGAGGGGTAACGGTGCAAACTAATTACTAAAAATCATTAAAAAATATCCTAATTCGTTATTAGTAATAATCAAATTAATTGATTAAAATTGGTAACGATACAATTTCAAATCTGTTAACTATGGCGATTGAATCTATTGATCGTTGCGGTTAATAGTGCTAAATCAAATCAGGGTTATACGCCCAAATCTAAAAAACACTAAACCACAACACTACGGATTTTCATCCTTTTCAATCAGGCAACTCAAAATGCCTTCCAAATCACAACTTCCAAAACTACGACAGGCCATTCAAAAAGCCTTCAAACAATCAATTCTAATTCAAAGGCGTACAACCCTGTGCCTGAACTACGTTGACTCTGATTCTCCATAAGGAGATACGTAGGCACTTGGATAACCAAGGCGAGTCCCCTTCCTCTAAATCTCATTTTTTCCCGTTTCATTTTTCTTAATTATTTAACCCTCGAAAGCATAAACCTTACCTTAATACTCTTAGCCATAAAACTGTTGACCTTAGATTCAAAGCCATAGGAAAGGGTTGAGGGTGCCTAACACCTTCCCTCGACCTGAATATAGTATCTTACCCTGATCTCTATACTGCGTAGGGTTTCCTATTCGCCCTTCAGAATAGGTGGCGACTCTAAATTTAATTTTTAGGGCAGGTTGCTACAGCTGACGACTCTGCTGGGGACAACTTAAATGGTGAATACTATGCTCCTATAGGTCTTAGGTTTTGGCAGGGTTTAGGTTTGACAACGTTTTAGGGTTTGGCTAATTCGCCTTTTTAAGGGTTTTAATTATTTTTTTTTTTTAATTTTTTTAAAAAAAATTTGTTTATTTGTTTTTATCTAAAAAATATTTAATTGTTCATAATATGTTTATATTTAATTGTTTATGTTAATATATTTATATTTAATTGCCTAATTGTCATATTTTTATATGCACTGCTGACATATTATGTAATGTTAAAACCCTAAGTGTGGGAGTTAACTTTGAGATCAATAGGGGACATGAATCGCCTACGAGTCTCATTGATAACTCCACTCGGAGTGGGTTGAGTATTCGGAAATGTCCAAAACGAGGCTTGACTTTGTTGAGGGCAGGACTGGATACTTGGCTGATCTCTCCGAGAACCTACCCCAAAAATTCGAACCTCATGGATAAAATGAGTTGTTCTAAAATCCGAAGAGACAAAAAGTCTCGGAGGCTACGAACGACCCCATGAGACCTTCTAGAACCCCCCATAAAAAGGTTGGCTCCCAAGAGCCGCTACGTCGAACCTATGAACTTATGTGATTATGTGCTATATGTATATATATGTGTTGATCCTTATTTTTTTTATTATTATTTCTTTTTTCCATTCATCATGCATCATGTGCATTCTTGCATCATATCTTATTCAAAAAAAAAAGAAGAAAAGAGGATATTATGCATATCATGCATGGCATACACATCATTTTCATGGCATTAAGAGAAGATTTCTCTTCTATCTCCAGAACAAGGGACCATTGGGAAGGATAACCTAACATCCCGACCGTCTTATCAAACAAGGTTTCGGCAAAAGAGATCAATGGATCAGCTGGAACAGAATCAAGCCGCTCTTCGTGAGGAGGTGGATTAACTGAAGGTTAGTATGGAAGAAGTTAAAGGAGGCATGACTCAGATGCTAGGATTCATGAAGGCCCTCCTGGATAAATAAGAAAAAGCAAAAGAGGTTCAGTCTGGGGATACCCTGGTTCAGGATGAGATCCCTAACGATGAAAACCCGCTGCTAGGATTTGTTTCAGGCTTTGGCCCAGCTAAGGACAAATCTCAGGCCCGATCTGTCAGGAGAGCTATCTAGTTCCAAGAGAAAGGAGAGACCTCCCAAGAAGGATTTGTCCCCACTCCACAAACGAAAGGGACAACCTGCACAGTTTGCATTCCTGCTAGCAATGTCCCTAGGGATGATGATTACCTGGATCTACAATACGGAGTGCAAGAGGTGGACAACACAGACCAAGCACCTCAGACGCAACAGTCTAATCCCAACCCTAGGGAAGACTCCAAGGATAGTGAACAAATCAAGGCGCTGGAAGAGAGACTAAAAGTGGTAGAAGGATACGATGCCTTCGACGTGGATGCCTTCGAAATGAGCTTAGTCTCAGAATTGACTATCCCACACAAATTCAAGATTCCAGACTTCGAAAAATACAAAGGGCTCACGTGTCCGAGGAATCACTTGCGCATGTATGTGCGAAAAATGGCTGCCTATGCTCATGATCAAAAACTGATGATACACTTCTTCCAAGAGAGTTTAAGCGGAGCATCTATTGACTGGTATATGCAACTGGAGAAATCCTATATCAGAAGCTGGAATGATCTGGCTAACACATTCTTGAAGCAGTACAAGTACAACTTGGACATGGCACCCAATCGGATGCAATTACAAAATATGTCACAGAAGAAGGATGAATCATTCAAGGAGTATGCCCAAAGATGGAGGGAAATGGCTTCTCGAGTCCAACCCCCCCTAATGGAAAAAGAATTGGTGGACATATTTATGAGCACTTTGCAAGGACCGTACTACGACAAGATGGTCGGAAGCATATCTTCAGGGTTCTCGGACTTGGTAGTCATTGGTGAGAGAATTGAAGATGAAATCAAAAATGGGAAGATACAAGGGGCACCCTCAGGTTCCTATCACACAAAGAAGTCATATGACGGAAAAAAGGAATCCAACATTGTGGGGGCAATCATGGGTAATCAGACCCTAGTATCACAACAAAGGGATCAGCAAAAGCAACAGGGTGGCCAACGCACCTGGAGGTCCAAACCAAAACGATCATTCACCCCGTTGTACATGCCACTGTCTCAGGCTTTGCAACGTCTGCTCAGTCAGAACTTGGTAACTCTGCTGCCTCCATACTCAGCTCCAACTAACCCTGCTCCTGGGTACAAACATCATGCTAGGTGCGCTTATCATTCAGACAATCCTGGTCATGATACAGAGGATTGTGGGCTGTTAAAGCACAAGATCCAAGATTTGATTGAAGAAGGGCTCATTGAGTTCGAAGATCCTCACAATTCTAATGCCATAGGTGGCTAGAAAGAGGATTTCTTAGACCATTAGTTTTGTTTTCATTTGCAATTTCTTTCCGTTTGTTTAAACATTAGTCTTACAACATATGCTATGTACATTACAATAATCATTAATGCATTGCTTACGTTTGTCTTGATTTATTCCTAGTGTTCTCACTATATTTTAAACTGTGTTTCTACTCGGTTTTCTCACTTGTGATATTCAACTCTCGTTAAGAGTCGTACACCTTTTGAGGGAGAATGACGAAAACGATACCATAATTTCATGCACTACGCTTTCGAACAGACCATGTTGACGATGTACAGGCATTGTTTCGATTCCCAAATAATGGAGATATAAGGATGTTAATCCCTTGTCAACCCTTTTGAGCCTAAAGAAGTAGGAGTTTTCCTTCATATAAAATAAAACCCTTAATACATAACCGGGGATAGGGTAGCTGCTCAGTTAACTTAATTATTCCAAGTTGTTCCTTTGAACATAATCACCGATGGTTCTCCGTCATCATTAAGTCCGGCAGTCAATGTCCGCAAAGAAAAAGAAAGCAATGCAAGGGCCTGCTAAGTCAAAACCTATTAAGAAGACTTAGGCAAAATTAGGGCATCCCGCTGACTGTAGTTTTAAAATGAACAGTTCAGGCAAAAGTTAGGGATAAACAAAGTCGAAAAGAGGTCATTACATACCCTCACAAGAGAAAATATTACAAAAAAGGAGAATGACTGCCTTTGCAGATAAACCTTTGGTTTTTGAACCATCATAAATGTCAATGTCATAATTCCCCAAATTCTTTTGGAGACTAAATACATAGTTAACTGAGCATAGAACTGGAGAACATCACGATGATTGGGATGGGTACAAATAAACTTTGAGCCTCTATCTTTTGTTTCTTTAAACTGTGAACCAGGCCACGTTACAACCCTTAAAAGTCCTAACTGAAGCATGGTTAATTCGAAAGCATATCGTTACCAAAGGTATCCCGACTCCTTAAGGTCTACTATAACTTTTGAGTTGATATCACTTTCTTACAAAAAAAAACTTCGTTTTATTAAAAAAAAATGTTTTTAAACTTTCAAGACAGACATATGCATTCGCATCTTATGAATTTCATTACAAAGTACACTTGTCTATGTGGATTCAGATGTTTAAACATCAGGGAGAAGTTGCATGGGGCATGGCTAATGGCTAAAAATCCTAATGACTGACGAAGTAGCTTTAAAAGCTTGACAAAAGAAGAAACATCTCTTACGCAGGACTGGGATGGCTAATGTGTACACGGGGCATAACCCGTCATTATCCCATTTACATGGGGCAATCTGATCAAGATCCATAGAATCTCTCAAGGACGTTGAATAGCCCGTGGGGCAAGCCCATTACCTGGGGGCACGTTGCAAAGGTCACTCACTATCAGATGGGGTCAATAACACTCTCACATCCTTTCAGGAACCGTTATAGGACATTTCTCAATCTGTCCATATAGTCTTATCTAAGACATGTTCAAATACTTTTTACCCTTTCTAGGAGCTTTTTCAGACAGTCTTTTAAAAGACCCACCTTCTTATCCTTTCTATTTTCAAACCCTTTCAGACAGTCTTCTCTAAGACATATTCCTTTCCAAGAACCTTTTCTAGGTAGTCTTCTGTAAGACATCTCTTAACTTTTTCCAGTTAGTCTTTTAAGACATATTCAAACTTCTCTTATGCTTTCAAGAACCTTGTCAAACTTTGCTTAAAGTACAGAGTCTTTTCTAAGACAGTTCACCATCCTTTCTAGGGTGATCTTCTTCAAGATGTTTTTCCTAAGTTTTGTTTAAAACCCCACATTCCTTAAAATAGTCTTTACCCTCTATAGGAACATTTTGACCCTCTGCACAAACATATCCCTTTGAGCTTTGTTTAAAGCGCAATCTTGTTTAAGACAATTTCCCATTCCTCCCAAGGACCTCTTCAGGTAGTCTTATAGAAGACATCATCTCATTCTGAGTACTCAGCAAGTCACTGTCCATCAGGATGCGACCTAAACGCATGACTCATTCTGAAAAGCATCTGCTTCACATTCAAATCAACACTTAGCATCAAGGAGACCTCAAAATTGGTCTAATCAAAGACGATCATTCCTGATAAAGACTCTTGAATGGGGAAACCACATCCAGAGGGTTTTCCTAAAATAGGGGCATACAATCAAGGATCCTATTAACTAGGGGCATATCACTACAACATTTTGACTCTACACCAACGCCTGAAAACCGTTGCAAAAACTTAAAAAACCGTTGCTTTTCTCTACTAGAACGGTTTTTAGACCGTGCTGAACTGAGGCGTTGTTGTATCTTTTTGCAACGGTTATTACGCCCAATGGCAACGCTTCATATAGAACCGTTGCTAGTTTTCTTTAGAGTACGGTTTCCAATAACAACGGTTGCACTTCGTTTTTAAATTAAAACCGTTGCCTTTCTGATGTTTTTTGGAACGGTTGTTTCAAGTGATATAGCAACAATTTGTATGACACCGTACTCGTAAATTCATTTCTTAATTTCTTCTTCATAGGCTATAGCAACGATTTTAATGCTACAACAACACTTTATAACCGTTGCAAAAAATGAATTTTCTTTTATAAAATGTAAAATTATTTTATTTTATAAGCCTATTAATAAATGTTATCATTCACAATTTTTTTATATAACTATTCATATACAAATTTTAAATGATCTTTCAATTTACATATCTCAATGTCAATCATGATTTACAATCAACAAAACATCTTTAATATACATATCATCTTATCAATCATCGTTCATAATTAAACTAACATCTTGAATCTTTAAAAGTATACTTAAACATCTACATTTTCACATCTACGTCTCTTCATCATTCATGATCTGCAAAATAAAAGTAATAAAATCGAAATAAGATTATTACTCAAAAGCTCTAAATCTACAATGTAAAGCATAAAACAAATAAATCTTACTTGATTATTAGTCAGACCTCAGCTGCATGCCTTTTTTTAGTTTTGTGATTTCCCTAAATAGATAGCACTTTAGTTCAATATTGAATAATAAATTAAAGGGTTAATAGGCATTTACACCCCTGCAATGTTAGCGAATTTTGTTTTTCCCCCCTCCGTTGCCAAAGGCAGATTTTGGCAACAGTTTTTTCAAAAAAATCATTGTCAAAACCTGCCTTTGGCAACGGAGGGGGGAAAAGCAAAATTCCCTAACATTACAAGGGTGTAAATGCCTATTAACCTTAAATTAAATAATGCAACTCACCTCAATGCAAGTACTTGCTACGATAATATGACAACTAGGAGACAACAAACTTATAACAACATCCACCTAAAAAAAATGATATTTTAAACATAAGACATGTATGTAAACTAATTCCTGAGAACACAAAAAGAAAAAGAACAATAGACAACATTTACACTTGTTATAGAATTTGTCTTGAATATTTGGTTGATTTGTCTACTAAGTAGAGTTTAGAATTTATCCATATAACATTATCTACAACTATCTCAGGTAAAGAATATCTAGATACTAGAATTATAACTAATATTTATATTAAAACTGAAGCTGCACTGGAAAATCACCTTTGAAACAGAGGCAAAATTATAAAATTCTTTCTATGCCAAGTAGTTTCATTTGATGTCTTATATCCTAAAATTGAGAAGTGAATCATTTATTAATATTATATGAAGTCTAAAAGGATAAAAAGAGAGTATAAAACATAAGCATACACTAGTATAAAACAAAAGATACCAGACAGATAAATCAAAAATTAGCATGCTCGGCAAAGTAACATCATGTAACCTTACTGAGACTTTATTCACGTCCAAAGTTCAGCAAAGTGCATTAAATGTCATAAAGAAAGACTGATATTTCATTTCCACCTTTGCTCAAGCCTATGAACATTGTTAGTACAATCAAACCAAAACAAATATCAAACATAATCATTGGATTCATTATGCTACATGGTGCTAGATGGTGCTAATGCTAAAATTTTCATAAACTCTAGAGCTGAGATACAATACAAGACAAACTACAATAATTCTATAAACTATTCCATACCAGCAACCAGGAATTTCACCACCAACATCTTCGGCAAGAATTTCACCACCTACAGAACACATACACCTAATTGAATCGACGCATTCAAGAATCACTCCATTGATTTATTCTGCGCCGAGCACAACGAATACAAAAGATATAGCTTAAGCTCTGCCAATCACTACGGCAAAGACTCTCTCCATGTTGTTTACGCTTTCAGACCGCATTGCCGCTGCGTCGGACAACATCACCGCCGTACCAAACAAATTTAAAACTATGGGTGTTATATAGAAACATGATAACATGGTGAAATTTTGTGCTATGCTACACATTAGATCTCTGAAATATGGTTTGAATACAATCATATACATGAGTAATCAGGGACTAATTATGAGCTAGTGGCATGCTCAAAACTTAACAATCATAGCTGGTGAGCCATGGTTATTTATACATAACTATATAAATTATAACATGAATGTTTCACTTAATAACTTTAACCCAAAAGTTTTCATTTCAACAACCAAGCAGCAAAGAAGAATGAATGATTCAAAGATGAACTAGAAACCGTTCAATTTTACAGTGATGCTTCACTGAACTAGTTTAATTAATTATCCAACTATATGAGATACCTAGCCCAATTGTATATGTACTTTTAAACTTAAAACTCGTTCATATCTTAGGATCTAATAATTCTATTCTAGATAAAAATACAAAACTACACTTGTACAAAAAAGAAACACAAAAAAACAAACATTAAATTTCAAACAGAAAAATACACTAATTTTCCTACGATGTAGTAGCATCTTGTCTTGCTCAACATTAACGTTGAATGAAATAGTTTTTAAACCCTGAAAATAGGTTTCCAATTTTATGACTTACCACTCTCCACAACTCCTTTGTATTTTATGTCATACCAGTTAATGTATTTGATGTGAGCTACAACAATGATCCAATGATCCATTCTAGTGTATCAAAACTATATCCAGCTCAAATATTTGAAGTTTAATTATGAGATATATATAAGAAATCATTTATATTCAAAATGATTAAAGCTTATTGCAATTAGTTATTCTATATTGAGTTGTGAGCTGCATGAAGGCCTAAAGGGATCACAGTTACAAATGATATGAACAAATACATATAATAGATGGCATTCACAGTATGACAACACAACCTTCAAACGCATAACAGACACAATGTCATCAAAGTATACAACCACTACACGCAGACACACAACAGTGACAGGATTAGAGAGCACAAGCACACATATTACACATACATAGTAGTTAAAGTGTGAACAGCTGCAACATTACACACATAGTCACACTCAAACATAGATACACACATCACAACCACATATACATCATGCATACATCACATGACAAACAAGAACAACAACACAATATGCACATGATTGTGGCATTGACATACAAGTATGGTATTGCATTTGTAAACATCAGATTACACAAATAAACCCAACAACCAACACCCCTTTAAACTACCAAAACGACATTAACTCACTTTATACGGCGACGCTTATTCTTAATGTCGTCGAAAAACTGATGGACATCAACAGTAGTAATTATTTTGGAGGAATCTGCAGATTCCTGTCACGAAACATGACAACAAAAAATTAAAATGATTAAACAAGGACGTGATTAATGCATTCATAATCAACATACCAATGTGCATCTACGAGGATGATGGATAATACACTAACTGTAACACCACTCTTACAGTTCAAAAACGACATCAAATACCTCAAGTACTCAAAGAAAACAGAGAAATGTATTGTTACAGTGTTGTTAATCCTAACATGAAACTCATATGGGAAGATAAAGTTCCAAAGATCACAATCAATACTAGATTCATAAACTAGAGTAAAAAAACCCATTTTAAAAGTGAATAACAATACTGAATGAAATTTAAAGGAGAGATTGTAAGAAAGTTAAAGGAAACTCTTACTGGGGCGACAAAAAGACGAATCATACACAACTTGAAAATGAAAAATCCTCTATATTTGAGTTTTCGTTCACAGCGTGTTATGACCCTTGCAGCTCTAAGGGGAATCAATATTGTCGTCAAAGACTTACTTCAAAGGTTTGATTGAGATGATTCCATGAAACCCTAAAATTCTAATTCTGAGTTGCAAGTTGAAGGGTTTGAGAAGAAGGTGAAGGGAAGAAAGGGATATGGTTGGGGTTAGGGAGAAGATACACTGGACGGTCTATGGTTTAGCTTCTGAAAAATCAAACGGTGAAGGTTTTGATGAGTTTGGGAGGGAAAAATTCTCACTTTTAGCGCTCTGATTTTTTACTGAATTTTCACTTTTAAGCTAAAGAAGGGGAACGGCTGAAACTATATAGCGCTGAAGTAATTACTCGTTTTACGCTAAAGAAAAGAGAACGGCATATATTCTTTTAACGTGAGGCCTCTGTTCGATTCCAGCAAAAATGATTTTTTTTTCTCAATTTTTTTTAATTTTAATTTAACCAACTAAAGGGCACGACATCAAATAATAAAAAATTTATTAAAGAAGTTAAAAATTATATAAGAACGGTTTTTAAACTTTCTTTAAAAATCAGTGTCTTTATCATATACAACAACAACTTTTAGACGTTGCAAAAGATTTGCAAAAAAAACTATACACTACCGCAACGCAATATAAAATTTGTTCTCTATTAAATGCTACGAGAACAATTTTTTTACCTCCCAAAAATTAGGCGTTGTCGTAGAGTCAAAATGTTGTAGTGTATCTTTCAAGAATTCAAACACTGGGGCAATGCATATCAGGCAATACATGGTGAAACTCGAGTTCTCTCTAAAGGTCCCTCCTTCAGATAAAGGGGCATGTCTCACAATTTCTGATATTCGGGAAGTCACACTAGTATCACCCAAGGAGCATTGTTGCGTAATTGATCTTCCCACGCCTGTACTATTTACGTCCCGCAGTGTGGGATCGACATACATGCATAATTCTCATTTATTTTGAGAATCTCATTACATGACACATGCATCATGACATTGCATAAAACTAACGCTGCCTTTTCAGGTCACTTCATGATCAAAAGGATGTTATCATTCGATTACAGTGCAAATACGATCGTATCAACGATTCAATCTTAACAGATACAATTCTAATACCTCATTCCAAGTCTTTCTTCAAAGACAATCCAGAAGCAATCAAAGAATTTCTTACCTCTCAAGGTAGTCTTGTCCAAGACAATTATCCTAATCTTTCCAAGCAGTCTTGTTTAAGACATATCCTAACCTTTCTAGGTAGTTTTGTTTAAAATATTTCATAGCCTTTATAGGAACCTTTCTAGGTAGTTTTGTTTAAAACGTTCCACGACCTTTATAGGAACCTTTCTAGGTAGTTTTGTTTAAAATATTTCATAGCCTTTATAGGAACCTTTCTAGGTAGTTTTGTTTAAAACGTCTCACGACCTTTATAGGAACCTTTCGAGGCAGTTTTGTTTAAAACATATCGTTCCCTTTATAGGAACCTTTCTAGGTAGTTTTGTTTAAAACATATCATTCCCTTTATAGGAACCTTTCTAGGTAGTTTTGTTTAAAACATATCATTCCCTTTATAGGAACCTTTCTAGGTAGTTTTGTTTAAAACATATCATTCCCTTTATAGGAACCTTTCTAGGTAGTTTTGTTTAAAACATATCATTCCCTTTATAGGAATCTTTCTAGATAGTTTTGTTTAAAACGTATCGTTCCCTTTATAGGGACCTCTCTAGGTAAGTATTGTTTAAGATATCCCGTATCCTATCTAAGAGCCTTTCCAGGTGAGTCCTGTTTAAGACGTACCATAACCTGTCTAGGTAGCCCTGTTTAAGACGTTTCATATCTTTTTAGGAGCCTTTCTAGGTGAGTCTTATTTAAGACATATCATGCCTTTCTAGGTAGCCTTCTTAAAATGTTTATCCAATCTTTTCTAAGATATACCTAGTTCTTTTATAAAACTCCTTAGTTAGTCTTCTCCAAGACATTCTTCCTAAGCATTGCTCAAAGTCTAAGCTTCTTCGCATCAACCTTCGATATACCCTGTTCAGGAACCTCTTCAGGTAGTCTTATGTAAGACATTATTTCCTCTCTCCTCAGATACAATCAAATGATCCAGGTCTGAAAAGCATATGCTTTAGACAAGTCCCCTACGCAAGCAAATTTCAGGGCATTTTAGTGTCCAATCATCTTCTACCTCTTCAGGTTCAAGAAGATTGAACAGGGGCAGCTGTCATACCCCAAAATTTGCCTTCCATATTCCATCTACAATAATTCAAAGTTCAAGATTCAATTCCAAAGCCTTGCTCAAACAATCCCAAGATCCACAGTCAACTGATTCAAACCTGAAGGACAACTACAATCAAAGCATGATTCAAACCTATGATCATTGGTCAAACATCAGGTATAGAGGAGCATAACCATCATTTGATCAAAGATTGATCATGATTCCACTAATAGAAACTCAGAGATGAACAAATACAAAAAGGTTCAAATTAGGGTTTCTTAGGAGAAGGTCAATCCAACTTTGACTGGGCATAACTTTCACATGGAACATCGAAAATCCCCCACTCAAGGCCTATTTTGAAGGAAATTGGATTCCCTACAACTTTGTCTCTCACAAGCCAGGGCTAGAAATGCTTCATTTGAGAGGTATGATGCAAAAGATTACAGGTCATTTTCAAGCATCCCTCAAAAGCAGTTTTTTGTCAAAGAGGATATGATCAAGATAAAAGCCCCAAATGAAAAATATGTTCCAAATTGGCTTGTAGATGACCTCCTGAGGTTTCCAAAAAGTCTTAGAACTCCCTCATAGCTAAAAAATCGAGTGAGATATGCTTGGTCAAAGTAGGGTGATTTTGGAGGACCGAATGTGAAATAAAAGGGGTCAAAATGGAATTTTTCACAAGTGGGCCTATGTTTTGTAATCCAAACTTGATCCATAAGATATCTAGACTGTCCAAGATTACAAGCCACGAAATTATATATATTATTTGATTTTTTTAGGATTTTATTTCATTTTTAATGATTTAATTAAGATAAAAATCAAATATTTTGGTAAAGGAGATATTATGAATGATTCCAATCAACATTAATGACTAAATATAACCTAATTTTCGTGCATAAATCAAATGGAGAATATTGGTACAAAATAGGTCAAGAATAGTAACTTTCCATTCATGAACAAAAGCAAATCTTCCAAACTTTGCAAGAGTGGATTCAAAGGGCCTTGGGCTTCAAGTTTTAACCTAATTTCACTCCCTATAAGTGGTTGAGGCAAAGCAATAGGTTAGGGGTTACAAATTCTGGAGAGAAGCACACTTGCAAGAACTAAAAAAATCACCAAAGAACTTGAATTCGGTTTTGGAGAATTTGAGGCTGTCAACAAGAATTAAAGGTTTCAAAAGCTTCTTCAGGTGATTTGAAATGTGTCTGGATACTAGCATAGCATCAACAACCCCAGAATTGTCTCCGATTTGTCAAAGTAAGTCATTCTGAAACTTGAATCAATTGGCACGATGTGAGCATGTTTATGGTGTTTTAATTGTATGTTATGCATCATGTGATTGTTATGAATGTTTCTTGAAAGTTAATTG
This sequence comes from Vicia villosa, assembly GCF_029867415.1. Taxonomy (NCBI): domain Eukaryota; kingdom Viridiplantae; phylum Streptophyta; class Magnoliopsida; order Fabales; family Fabaceae; genus Vicia; species Vicia villosa. The sequence goes on along the minus strand of NC_081186.1, from coordinate 126,105,743 downwards.
AATTTTTGGGCGGGGTCAAGTGGTTCACCATGGAAGGCCGCTAGGGTTCTTGAGGGCGTGTAATTGGGGCTTTTCGTTAGGAGTTAAATTAGGGTTAATTAGTGGTAGGATTGAAGTCGCAGGGTTGGGACGAAGGTGTTGGTTAGGTCGCGAAACGTTTATTGGTGTGTATGTGCTATTCGTGATTTACAGGTTGAGGTTTGCTACGAACGCATTTGTAGCCAAACCGTAGCAAAAGTTACAGGTTTTACAGGTCTTCTTTGGAGAAGACGATGAGGTGTCAGGGCGTTATTGGTGTGTTTGAATTTGGCGCTTTTTTTCTTCTGGATTAGCTGGAAGTGATCACATATCTATCTTACTATCCACGCTATGAACAACTAACCACGTTAGTTGAGTTGGTGGACGCGCATTGGTGTTTGCCCCAGGGTCCAGGGTTCGATCCCTGGCCCTTCCTATGTTTTTTTCACAAATTATCTCCTGTGATTCCCTGCATACGCAATCATATGGCTCACCATAATCCCTCAGCATCTGAACCTTAGAATCATTAACCATCCAGATCTAACGTCCCAGGATCTGTTCTATACCATGTACCATACCAACTGCCACACTGAATCATAACCTTAATAACCTAAATTAGTGTTAATTAATTATATGTTTTAATTAATTCTTTTTAATATATTTATTTATATGATAATAATTATTTTTTTAAATAAATAATTTAACATATAATATTTATGTTAAAAATTCTAATTTGTTGTTCGTTCCGATTAAATTAATTAATCGCTATGGTCAATAATGGCTTTTAATTAAAATGTTATTTAATTAAAATATAGATAATTTCTATTTGATTAAATGGTTTCGACTATCTTATTAGTCGCGATGATTAATCTTTCTATTTTCCATACTTCAAATTCGTTATTCTTTTTAATCGAACCAATCGATTATGAGGGGTAACGGTGCAATCTAATTACTAAAAATCATTAAAAAATATCCTAATTCGTTATTAGTAATAATCAAATTAATTGATTAAAATTGGTAAAGATACAATTTCAAATCTGTTAACTATGGCGATTGAATCTATTGATCGTTGCGGTTAATAGTGCTAAATCAAATCAGGGTTGTACGCCCAAATCTAAAAAACACTAAATCACGACACTACGGATTTTCATCCTTTTCAATCAGGCAACTCAAAATGCCTTCCAAATCACAACTTCCAAAACTACGACAGGCCATTCAAAAAGCCTTCAAACAATCAATTCTAATTCAAAGGCGTACAACCCTGTGCCCGAACTACGTTGACTCTGATTCTCCATAAGGAGATACGTAGGCACTTGGATAACCAAGGCGAGTTCCCTTCCTCTAAATCTCATTTTTTCCCGTTTCATTTTTCTTAATTATTTAACCCTCGAAAGCATAAACCTTACCTTAATACTCTTAGCCATAAAACTGTTGACCTTAGATTCAAAGCCATAGGAAAGGGTTGAGGGTGCCTAACTGTCATACCCCAATTTTTGACCTAATATACCACCTCATATCATAGCATATGCATCATTTGCATCTCTAACAAATTGCATAGCTTGTGTTTGCTACTTGTGACTCAGCAGGATTTGATCAGGAAATCACTCATCAGTACAAGTAACAATCAATTAGGGTTTTGTTCTCCCTTCATTACAGATGAATCATCTTCATCAACAATCAACATTTGGTCCTCAGAGATTCATTTCAACAAGCTCAAAGGCTCTGAACCAACCAGATTAGGGTTTTGACTGAAGACAGTATACTCCTGACTTTTGCTTAGGATTTGACCTAATGACTTGGGACATGACCTCAAGACCCCAAGTGCATCATTTTGACCTAATCCATTGGCTCAAGACATCTCCTACACAAGGATTGATCAACAGTGAAATTTCAAATCATCAGATTAGGGTTTTGAACTATCAGGGACCAAAATCAGGGATCACATTTGGGAAACCCTAAAAATCCCCAGGGAGTCAATCAAAGGTTTCAATAATCTTCAAATATTCCCTATGACAATATCCAGTGGAAATTGCATCTCAATTCAAGATCCACAGCCATCAATTTCATCAGGTCGACAATTAGGGTTTTTGACCTAATTCACTGAATAACTGACTTTTTAATCAGGACATGTTGCCACAACTCAAACCATGGCTCAATATCCTCTAATGCTTCAATGTGATCCATTCATACCATTCATGTGGTGAGGATAGCCTGTTTCATTTGAAATCTCCAGAAACGCGATTCCTCTGAAAAAGTCAACTGTACAAGATCACCATTGACTTTTGGGGAATTTTGGTCAACCATGACTTTTGAAGTTTTTAATCATCAATATATGATATATGAAGTCATTTGATCAAGAAAAATCAAGAAAACCAATCAAGAATCAAATAGTCAAAAGTTTGACTTTCATACTTAGAAAATTTTCTAAGTGTTTTTCAATGGTTTTTTCCAAACTTTGGAAGGGAATTTCTCAAAATTTCACCTACAAACTGAAATAAACTTCCAACATGAAAGTTGTAGATTTTGATCCAATAAACAACTTTGACACATATAATTTTTTTCCATAAGATCAACCATTTAAGAGATATGGAGCTTCAAAGTTGGTACTTTTTGAAAACTTCACTTAAAATCTCACTTTCTTCAAAGTTCATGGACCCTTTTCACCCATTTCTTTAAAGGTCTTGAAGAAACTTTCAATTAGGGTTTTGAAGTGTGTAACATAAGCTTTCCAAAATGTCCAAGAGCATGAAAAAATATGGAGCATAGCTATGGTTTTGAATTATGCATTTAGTGATCATTTTCACTTGAAATTTCAAGCCATTTTCACTAAGTTATGAACCAAATTGCCAAATGGGCCAAGTAATGATACATAGAGGCAATAATTGGAAGATATTTTCTGATTTGAGACAGATGGGAAAGAGATAAGAAGCATAGCCAATTTTAACCATGGTTTAGTAACTTTAACCATATGCATTTAATGGTAAGATTCCTTTCTATCCCTTAAGTGCCAAATCACCAAAGAAGAAGCAAGTTGCAAAGCTCTGAGTTCAGAAAGTTTGGCCTATAAATAGAGGTCATTACTTCATTGCAAATCACACCAAAACCTCAAAAAGCATAGGTTTTCTCTTTCTTTCTTGAATTACAAGTTTCATAGTTTTCAAAGAGGTAGAAAACTCAACCTCTAAACCTTGCAAGTTCTGAGCAAAGTGATGATTCCCACAAGCCACAAACATCATATGGGATGTGTTTGATCCATCCATGCACCCCAAAAACACCTAAAACTCAAAATCACTACCTCACTTCCCAAATATGCATAACCTTAGCCTCATCATGCCAAAATCAATTCCAGGCCAATTCTGCTCAAGCTAATCATCCAAACACATTCCATATACCATATGTGAACTATCCAAACACTCACACATGACCTGAAACATCTCCATCATCAAATTCGATTCACTCTTGAAGCTTCTGCAGATCGGGTACCATGGCCATGCTTAGATGAATTTTGGAAGTTCCAAGCATCCAGACACCTTCAATAATCATCATTGAAGCTATCCAGATCGATACAAAGCATCTGTAACACCTATATTGAAGAATCAAATCTCCAGTTTTGTCGTTTTTGAGGTAAGAACATTTGAACTTCAAACTCTATGAATCATGCATCATAAATGAAATATTGCTTTGCCATCTTGTTTCTGCACTATCACTGATCATTAGCCCTCAATTAATTCATCAATCATACACGATTTCATGTTCAAATTCAGAATTAGGGTTCTTCAGGTTCATCCCAAAATTGATCACCTTAGAGTAAAAATAAATGAATTGTGAGGGTACCATCATGTTCTTCGTGAAAAACCGAGTGAGATAGACCCATCACTTGATCAAAACAACACAGTTTTAGAGATTTTCAAATTTCAGTTGGGATTGTGTTCTTGGCGCGTTTTTTGGTTCAGAAGTTTCAAATATCAATTTCAAAATATAATTAAATGGAAGCGTATGTATTACAAGCCACAAGCGTGGCTCAGTTGGCAAGTGTTTTGGTTGGTGAGAGAGAGGGCGTGGGTTCAAGCCCTAGTGGAGACAAGACCATTTTTTTTGCAACCTATTTTCTTTCATTTTTTAACAAACTTCATCTAATTAATTAACCATTCAATTTAACTCATTTTAATTTCATTTTTCACACACCACTTATTCAATATATATATTTTGACAATATCAAAAAAAATCACAAAAAAAGATTTACTTAATATGTTTTTAATTAGGTTTAAAATGATGTATTTTTAAGTGTTTTAATATTTTAAAAATATTATTTTTCATTTAATTTTTAACCTAATCACTTGTAAATATTTTGTGATCAAACCCTAATCACTTAGGTCTTAATTAAGTATTAAAACTTGTTTTAACTTAATTAAGTTGATTTCTTTCAAATTCAAATCGTTTTAAAATAAGCGATCGCAATTCTTTTCAAAAACGAAAAACCACTTCTTTTTGATTTTTCTTTTCAAAAGAAACTATTGATTGAATCTTTTTGAATTGATCAATTGATTTTCAAAACAAAGTGGGGCCTCTCGAATATTAGAGAGTGTAAGTCCCATTTCTTTTCTTTTCGTACAGTTTTCGAAACAATAAAACTTCTTAACAAAATCTTTTCAAAACAGTTTTCAAATCATTTTCAAAACAACAAAACTCCAAAGAAACAAAATTTTTCAATATACCATGGGCCTCCATGTAGGTATAAGTCCCAAGCCCCTTTTGTACAGACCTTTGCCTTTGTACAGTGTTTCTTCAAACAGAAAACTTCTTTCAAAACAACTTTCAAATAGTTTTTCAAACGACGCGTCTGTTAATAAAACAATCAACCATGTTTTATAAAATAAAACATGGGCCTCCACATAGGTATAAGTCCCATTCCAGTACATGAAATTAGGTATTTCATTGTACGCCTTTTGTACATATCTCAATCAATTTGTTTTTTAACCTTGAATAACTAATCAAAAATGAAGGTTTTTCTTTAAATCTTCCCAAAAATACCATGGGCCTCCATGTAGGTATAAGTCCCAAGCCCTTTTGTGAATACCTGTTTACATAGCTTTAAATAAACTCAAGTGGGCCTCTCCCCGAGTATAAGTCCCGAGCCCCCGTGTATACAAATGGATCATGCTTACAGGTATATTTCATTCATAAACTCCATTATATACACACACTTTGTCATATATGTATAACTGTTCATATCTGTTCATGTACTTGTTCATATTTGTTCGTACTTGTTCATACTTGTGATTGTGTTATATATGCATGTTCAACTTAGCACAACACTAGGTTCCCCATAGCCTCCTATTGGGCTTCGTGCAAAGAATCTCCCTAGTTTAGGTTAGGACATAGAGTATGGTTTCCCGGTGAAATCGCTCTAAGAGCTCAAACCAACTATACCATGCCTCCCCTTGGGCTTTGTACAAACGAGTGACCCTCCCATAGCCCCCTCTTGGGCTTACAATGCAAGGACCCTCGATAGTCCCTCCCATAGCCTCCTCTTGGGATTACAATGCAAGGACCCTCGGATAGCCTCCTCTTGGGCTTCGTACAAGGACCCACGGGCTTCTTATAAGCATCCCCAATATCCAAATCAAATACCCTAGGAGATTAGACATTTTTCATCTCTATGATAGGAGTATCTCTTCTATATCATCACAAACAATCAATCAATCAAACTTTTTTTTTTGCCACAAGGCTGGCTAATCAATCAAACTTCTTTTTGCCACAAGGCTGGCTAATCAATCAAACCGTTTTGCCACCATACCTGCTGATTAATCAAAGTTTCTGTCACAAGGCTGACTTCATTGAAACTTTTGCCACAAGGCTGGCTGATTAATCAAAACTTTTTGTCACAAGGCTGACTTCATTGAAAGTTTTTGCCACAAGGCTGGTTAAACACAAAAACATCTTTATCATTCTAAGCGCCATAAGTGGCATGGCCCAGGGCTTATAATGAAAAGATTTTCAAACAAAAAACAAACAGATGTATGTGATGATATAGATTAGATACATCGAACATTTAGATGACATTTGTCTCTTATCCTTTGCTTCCACTAGCATAAGTGGGAACTACGATTTCTCTGACTTTCTCAACATCCCTTTGAGAATACGTAGGCACAAGGTCGTATCCTTGGCGAGCAAAACTTCTCTCTCAAACCATTCAAACCTTAGCACCCGTAGACCCCGAGCTACAGATGCTTTGATTCCCTCTAAGGGATATGTATGCAGAGGATCGCGATGATCTTTGCGAGCATAATCAAACAAACACCTTAGGTCCCACCTATTTCACAACAGAACCTCCACCATAACATAAAATGAAACAAACACAAAAAAAAAGCCTATAGAGTACTATAGATACGTTGGGTGCTAATACCTTCCCTTCGTATAACCAACCCTCTTACCCAAGATCTCTCCCCCACTTTTTAGGTTATTGCAACTTTTTTCCTTTTCCTCCTTTGGAAACACTAAAAAGTTTGTTCGAAACAAAAGAAAAATCATTTTTTGAGCACTCGAGCCCAAAGAAGGCATCAGGTGTCTCATCCTGAAAAAAGGATAACGATTTTTCCCCGCGACAGAAAAATGGCGACTTCACTGGGGACGAAACTTTTTATTGTTTCCAAAGAAAGGGTTATTTCTATTTGTTTTGTTTTTATTTTATTCTTGTTACATGTGTGGTTCCTTGGTTCTGTTACCTGTGTGATTCTGTTACAAGTGATACATTATGGACAAATCCTAACCCGGATTAAGTACACATAAGAATTAGGTGGAGGGTATAGTCATGTATGGCATACAAGGAGTTCAGTCCTTAAAAAGTCAGCATGAGATTCCTTCCGCTCAGTGGAGGTTCCTTGTTGGTAGTATATGTTTAGCAAGTTCAGTTGCGAAGACATTATTGCTTTCATTGAACTGTAGAAGCTGAGTTGGCTGTAGAACCCATAACCCATCCTGGCCTTATTAGGACGTGGTGCAGAAACTATTCAGGTGTAGACTTGGAATAGTTGTCATGCGGAGAACCACACTCAGACGAGTTTTTCTTGAGAATATTGCTGGCTCACAAGTTCAGTTGTGCAAGCCGGTAATATCCGAAAGAAAAATGTAGACTCTGACGTATCAGTAGAACATGTTTTGCAGGTGATAAACCCTAGTACTATCCCATGTTTGGTTCTCTGACCTCATGCTCGTGACGCTGGACCTTTGAACCTATGTGTACTATGTTTGAATTACCATGTTTGTAGTACCATGTTTGTAGTACCATGTTTGCGTTACCATGTTTGAACTACCATGTTTGCTTTACCATGTTTGAATATGTGGCATTCATGCATCCATGCATTCATACATTCATTAAAAACCCATCTTTTTTTTCAAAAAAAAAAAAACATGATTTTTCCAAAAAAATTTAGAGAATTTTCTTTGCAAACATTATAGGATTAAGTTATGGAAGGGGTAAAAAGGCATACCAAAAAGTACGATTTCAAAATGCCTAATGTGGAAAGGCTGAAAGAGTTAGCATCTTCTGTACAAGATCCTTCTGATTTTAGGAAAAGCCATGGAAAGCTTTTGCCTATCTTGAACACTCATGTTGACGAAGGACTTCTCAAAACTCTGGTTCAGTTCTATGATCCCGTCTACCGATGTTTCACCTTTCCAGACTATCAGCTGGTACCAACCTTGGAAGAATATGCCAATCTTTTGGGTATTCCTGTATCTGACAAAATACCTTTCAATGGTTTGGAAGCCATTCCTAAGTCACCAGCCATTGCAGCGGGTATCCACTTGAAGAAATCTGAAATAGAAAGTAATTGGACTACCAAAGGAAACCTTCCGGGTTTGACTTCGCAGTTTCTAATAAAGAAAGCCTTTGATTTCATTGAAATTGGTAGCATGATAGCTTTTGAAGCTGTACTAGCCTTGCTCATCTATGGGTTGGTTCTGTTTCCCAACGTCAACGACTTTGTTGATATCAACGCCATAAAGATCTTTCTGATTGGAAATCCTGTTCCGACTTTGCTTGGTGACACGTATTTCTCTATTCATCATAGGAATTGCCAAGGCGGTGGAATCATTGTATGTTGTGCACCTCTTTTGTACAAATGGATTGTTTCACACTTACCTAAGTCTCCTATTTTCACGGAAAACCGAGAAGGTTTGCATTGGCCTCGAAGACTTATGTCCGTTACTAATAATGATATTCATTGGTATACTCTGGCTCGCTGCGGTACAGAAACCATTGATAGTTGTGGAGAGTTCGCCAACGTACCCCTCGTTGGTACACATGGAGGAATTAACTATAATCCGGTCCTAGCCCGACGACAACTCGGGTATGCAAATTCAGTTAAACCAATTGGTCTCGCAGTGGAAAGTTACTTCTACCTAGAAGGAGAGGATCCTCAAGGGTTGAAAACAAGAATGGTAAGAGCCTGGTATGACGTCCAAAGAAAAGGAAAAGGTGAGATAAGGAACTGCATTGCTAAGAACGCCTACACCAGCTGGGTGAAGAAAAGAGCAAAGGAGTTTCAAATGCCTTATGATTATGAAAAACCCATGTTCCCTGTGGTGTCTCAACTACCCAACATTCCCATTGACACTACGGAAGAATACCAAGAGATTTTAGCCAAAATGAGGTTAGAAAAGGACTCTTGGGAAGAAAAGTTTCGTAAAACTGATGAGTAAAATAGAAAGTTGAAGAAAAGAGTGAAAGATCACGAAGAAACTCTCTATTATCAAGATGGATGGCTCATGAGCAAAGATGAGACGATTCGTCGGAAAGATGCCGCAATCAGAAGATACATCAAAGAAAGCAAGAAAAATCTTGAAGCCTCGACAAGCAACGCTCCGATGCCTGACAATTGGAAGAATGTTGTTGACAAGCTGAGTGCTGAAAAGGCCGAGTTGAAAGCTTACTATGGGAAAGAAATCATGAAGCTCAAGCTGCATAATGCATTTGGTTCTTCGTCCGATGAGGATGTTTAGGATTTGTTTAGCTTTTTATTTTATCATTTGCTTCTGTAAGGAGCTACGCTCCAATATTGTAACATTTCCCATTATTTCAATAAAAAAATAGTTTGTGTTCAAATGTTTGCAAGAAAATAATCTTTAAAATAATTGGAAAAATCATAAATTTCTTTTTGCATACATCATTCTGCATATCGAGTTTGTTGTATAGAGTCTCATCTTTTGGATCTTTCTCCATTAGATCGTCAAGCTATCGCGTCTCAAAGTTTCTCGACCGCGCTCGCAATCAGATCACTGATACAATACTCGTTCAAGAAGAAGAAGAGTAATGGAACACTCTGAACAAGAGAATATTGAGCTCCGTGGTACGGTGACCACCCTTCAGGAAAAATTGGAAAATCTCACTCATCTGGTTGACTCTTTAATGGCCGCACAGAATCAGCCGCCGCCACCTAACAGTCAAGCAACAGTAACATCTGAAGTCACTACTCCAGTCTCTACAGTTGCATTCAGCATTCCATCTTTCTCCATGCCAGAAGGTTGGGGCACGCCTTTCAGCTTTGGTGCAGGTTTCCGCCATAATTTCTCTGGGGTTCAAACATCTACAACTGAAGCGCCTGCTGCACAAAGTTCACAGTTCACTCCAAATCAGGGGGTAACTTTTTCCCAAATCACTATGGCACTTTCTCAACCCACTATGACATTTCCGACCCCTACGGTTCACACTGTTCCTTATGATGGCAATGAGATTTATCATGATCAAGGTGATAGCACAAATCAGCGTAATCTTGTGGAAGATCTCCAAGAACAGTTCAACAAGATTCAGCTGGAAGTCAAAGCTATTCGTGGCAAAGATTTGTTTGGGAAAAATGCCCAGGAGCTATGCTTAGTTCCCAGTGTACAAATACCAGCTAAATTCAAGGTCCCTGACTTTGAGAAGTACAAAGGTAGTTCTTGTCCACAAAGCCATCTTGTGATGTATGCCAGAAAGATGTCTACTTATGCAGATAATCATCAGTTGCTTATCCATTACTTTCAAGACAGTTTGACTGGTGCCGCACTGAAGTGGTACACAGGTTTGGATAGCACCAATATTCGGACTTTCAATGACCTAGGTGAGGCCTTTGTCCGCTAATACAAATACAACTCGGATATGGCTCCAGACAGAGATCAGCTCCGATCCATGGCTCAGAAAGACCATGAGGCTTTCAAAGAATATGCCCAACGATGGAGAGAAACTGCTGCTCAAATTAATCCACCGTTAAAAGAGAAAGAGATGACAAAGATCTTCTTGAATACTCTAAGTCCATTTTATTATGAACGCATGATTGCTAGTGCTCCAAATGATTTCACCGAAATGGTAAACATGGGGATGCGTCTAGAAGAAGGAGTCCGAACCGGACGTCTAACTAAAGAAGGTGGATCTTCAAGCGGAACCAAAAAGTTCGGAAGTGGTTTCCAAAAGAAGAAAGAACAAAGTGTTGACATGGTGTCCCAAGGAAAGCCAAGAGGAAACGTCAATCGTCAACAACAGATTGCTGCTATCGCACCAGTCGTTAATACAACACCGAATCCGGGATTTACTCCGCAGTTTCAACAACAACAGCCTCGACAACAGGCTCAACAGTTTAACAACAATCAGAATCGTGTGCAAAGAGCTCCACAGTTTGATCCGATTCCAATGACCTACACAGAGTTGTACCCTGCTTTGGTTGAAAGAGGTCTTGTTCAAACTAAAGCACCACCACCAGTACCTGAGAAACTCCCATGGTGGTACAAAGCTGAGGTCTCATGCCCTTATCATCAAGGAGCACCTGGCCATGATCTAGAGCATTGCATAGCTTTGAAATATGAAGTTCAGAGGTTGGTTAGATCTAATCTCCTCTCTTTCAGAAATTTGAATCCTAATGTGCAAGCAAATCCGCTGCCCAATCATGGAGGGCATGTTGTAAACATGGTGTATGGATGTCCTGGTCCATACCGAGTCTACAATATCAATTACTCAAGAGCCGATTTGGTACAAATGCACGCCACTCTCTGTCGAGGACAGAATTTTCGCCAGCATCAATATGGTTCCTGTAGCATATGTTGTGTAGATCCTCACGGATGTTCGATTGTGAGAAGAGATCTCCAAGTTCTGTTGGATAATGGTACTATTCAGATCTACAGAAATAGGAATGAAGATGAAGTTAACATGATAGGATGTTATCCGAATGAGCTTTTAGTCTCAGATATCAACTCGGAAATGCCTAAAGTTAACGTCATCGTTCCTCATTTCAACATACCCGAGCGCATAGAAGTTACTTACAACAAGCCAAAGGTTCCTATTGCTCCTTTGATCATTTGTCTACCTGGACCTGTTCCTTATGACTCTGACAAGGCAGATCCATACAACTACAATGCAACAATGATAAAGGATGGACAAGAAGTTCCTTTACCTACTCTTTCATCTGTCGTGAACATCGCTGATGTAAGTCGAGTAACAAGAAGTGGACGTGTGTACACTCCACTACCTTCAAAGCAGCCTGTTACTCCTGCAACCGGACAAAATTCTGTCAATGCACCAGTGGGGAATCCTGTGGAAACTCCTGTCAGTAATACAAACACTGATGTTGGCCAATCCAGTGGAACCAATGTCAATCCTGATTTTGATGAAATTTTGAAGCTTATCAAAAGAAGTGAATACAAGATTGTGGATCAGCTTATGCAGACTCCTTCAAAAATCTCAATACTTTCATTGCTGTTGAACTCAGAAGCCCACAGGGAAGCCCTGATGAGAGTCTTAGATCAAGCTTTTGTGGATCATGATGTGACTGTTGATCATTTTGATGGGATAATAGCTAACATAACGGCTTGCAACAATTTAAGCTTCTGTGATGAAGAACTCCCCGAGGAGGGAAGAAATCACAATCTTGCTTTGCACATTTCTATGAACTGTCAGTCAGACTCTTTGTCTAATGTACTGGTAGACACCGGATCTTCCTTGAATGTTATGCCAAAGACGACTCTTGCTCGCTTGTCTTACCAAGGAATGCCTATGAAGTTCAGTGGTGTAGTTGTCAAAGCATTTGATGGATCGCGAAAATCTGTTATCGGCGAAGTCAACCTTCCCATGACAATTGGTCCACATACATTTCAAATCACCTTCCAGGTCATGGACATTCAAGCTGCTTATAGCTGTCTGTTGGGACGACCATGGATCCATGAAGCAGGGGCAGTAACTTCTACGCTCCATCAAAAGTTAAAATTTGTAACAAATGGAAAATTGGTAACGATAAGTGGAGAACAAGCCTTGATGGTGAGTCATTTATCCAATTTCTCTTTCATAAGTGCTGATGATGTGGAAGGAACTCAGTTCCAAGGTCTCTCTTTAGAAGACGAGTCTTCCAAAAAGAAAGCATCAATCTCTTCTTACAAAGAGGCAGTGAAAGTAGTGAAAGATGGTACTACCACTGGCTGGGGGCAAGTTGTGATCCCTACCAAGAATGAAACTAGAGCAGGACTCGGATGTTCACCAACGTTCTCAAACTGCACCAAGAAGGATGAAACCCTTCGTCCGATCAAAGAAACGTTCCATAGTGGAGGGTTCCTTAACCCAATTCCTCAAGAGGTTAATGTCCTTATTGAAGAATGCATCGAAGAAGGTCTCTCCGATACTGAAGAAGAATGGAAATGTTATCTCAATGACTCGGGATACATATCTCAGGAAGAACCATATCCTCCTTCAGAGAAAACAAGTGCTAAGGAAATTCCGCCTATTCCCGCAGAAATCTGGGACACCTTGGGACAACCAAGTGGAAAATTTGATTATATGGTGAAATACACTGCACCTGAAAGTTCAAAGATTGCGATTGAAGACATCCAACCAACTAGATGGGGAGATCCCTTTGAATATAATAATCAACCAGAAGAGGCTTATCAGCCCTGTCAATTTTCTCAGCAGCCTGAAATTACTGAAGATTTCGGCTTCAACACATCTACCAAGATTTATAATCCCGAAGATGGTTATTATCACATAAATGCCATTTTTGAAGATGAAGGGGAAGATGGTCCCGCAACTGACTCGGAAAGTGTCGCTGACAATGAGTCTCTTCATCCTGAGGACTGGGAATTACATCCTGAAAATTCTGAAGATTGTGACTCATCATATGCTCTTCAAGAAATAGAAGAAGACTGTTTCAACTCTACAAAGAACAAGGTTGACAAACCAGGACCTTCAAATCCTGCTCGACCAGCGGTCAATGTCATCACTGAAGATAATTCTGAGGAGAATTTTCCTGAATACATAATACACAGAGGAGTTCGTTGCTACTGGAAAGTTATCGACGTCCCGAATGTTGTTCGCCGCTCAAAGTAATCACCTCGCTGTTATTTTGACCTCCTGCCTTGCCCAAAGCAGAGAGATGTTTTATAGGGCTTTGCTTTTAAATGTTCCGCCCAAATAACTTTGTGTATAGGGCTTTGTTTTAAAAGTTTCCCTCTTTTTCCTGCCCAAGACAAATGAGTTTGTGTTTAGGGCTTTGTTTCAAAAATGAATCATAAATAAAGTGTCATTTTGAATTCCCTACGCTATGTGTTTTTTATTTTTTGCTTTTTTCTGGAAATGGTAATCCTAAAAAACCAAAAAAAAACTTTTCAATAATCTGCATACACTCTTGCATTCATAAATTTTCTGAAATAAATATAAATCATATGTGCAGATTAACTATTGATAAACCCATTGAATGCAATAACCCTGTGCCCTCTCCCAACTTTGAGTTTCCTGTGTTCGAAGCCGAAGAAGAGGAAGAAGAGGAGATCCCGGACGAGATCTCTCGATTACTTAAGCACGAGGAAAGAGCCATTCTGCCTCACAAAGAGCCTTTAGAAAAGATCAACTTGGGTTCTGAAGAAGACAAAAAAGAAGTGACCATTGGATCGCTGCTTGATGCTGATATCAAGAGTAAGTTGACAGACCTTCTCAAAGAATATGTTGACGTGTTTGCCTGGTCCTACCAAGACATGCCTGGGTTGGATACCAATATTGTTCAGCATTACTTGCCATTGAAGCCAGAATGTCCGCCAGTTAAGCAGAAATTGCGAAGGACTCACCCTGATATGGCTAACAAGATCAAAGTGGAAGTTCAAAAACAGCTCGACGCAGTTTTTCTTGTCACCTCTGAGTATCCTCAATGGTTGGCCAACATAGTGCCAGTTCCGAAGAAAGATGGCAAAGTCAGAATGTGTGTTGACTACCGTGACTTGAACAAGGCGAGTCCAAAAGATGACTTTCCATTACCACATATCGACATGCTGGTCGATAACACCGCTAAGTTCAACGTCTTTTCCTTCATAGACGGGTTCTCCGGTTATAATCAGATCAAGATGGCTCCTGAAGACATGGAGAAGACATCTTTCATCACCCCATGGGGAACATTTTGCTACAAAGTGATGCCATTTGGATTAAAGAATGCAGGCGCAACTTACCAAAGGGCAATGACTACTCTCTTTCATGACATGATGCATAAAGAAATTGAAGTTTATGTGGACGACATGATAGCCAAGTCCAGCACAGAAGAAGAACATATTGAATACCTTTTGAAGTTGTTTCAACGGCTAAGGAAATATCAGCTTCGCTTGAATCCTAACAAATGTACTTTTGGGGTTAGATCTGGAAAACTCTTGGGTTTCATTGTCAGCCAAAGAGGTATTGAAGTAGATCCCGACAAAGTCAGAGCTATTCAAGAGATGCCTGCACCAAAGACTGAAAAGCAAGTAAGAGGATTTCTCGGACGATTGAACTATATCTCCAGATTTATCTCTCAAATGACTGCTACATGTGGGCCAATTTTCAAGCTTCTCCGCAAAGATCAAGGGGTTGTATGGACTGAAGATTGCCAGAAAGCGTTAGACAGTATCAAGGAATACCTGTTAGAACCACCAATATTGATTCCTCCAGTTGAAGGAAGACCGCTAATCATGTATCTTACTGTGTTGGAAGAATCCATGGGTTGTATGCTTGGACAGCAAGATGAAACCGGTAAGAAGGAGCATGCCATCTATTACCTGAGTAAGAAATTCACAGACTGTGAGTCTCGTTACTCCATGCTCGAAAAAACATGTTGTGCTTTGGCTTGGGCTTCAAAACGTCTCCGCCAATACATGATCAACAATACTACTTGGTTAATCTCCAAAATGGATCCAATCAAGTACGTCTTTGAAAAGCCTGCCTTAACAGGAAGGATTGCCCGATGGCAAATGCAGTTATCCGAATATGACATTGAATACCGTGCTCAAAAAGCGGTCAAAGGAAGCATTCTCGCCGATCACTTGGCGCAACAACCAATTAATGAATATCAATCTCTCAAGTTTGACTTTCCTGACGAAGATGTCATGTACTTGAAGATGAAAGATTGTGACGAACCATTACCTGAACAAGGTCCTGAGCCCGGATCAAGATGGGGCCTAATTTTCGATGGAGCAGTTAACGCTTTTGGCAATGGAATTGGGGCAATCATCATCACTCCCAAGGGTACTCATATCTCGTTCTCTGCCAGATTGCTATTTGATTGCACCAACAATGTCGCAGAATATGAAGCTTGTATCATGGGTCTCGAAGAAGCCATTGACTTAAGGATCAAGATCCTCGACATATATGGAGATTCAGCCCTCGTGATCAACTAAATCAAAGACAAATGGGAAACTTACCACCCTGGCTTGATTCCTTACAGAGATTATGCAAGACGTCTTTTGACTTTCTTCAACAAGGTTGAGTTGCATCATATACCTCGAGATCATAAACATGATTCAAGTTAAGAAAGAATAAATGAGAATTCAGATGAAAAGCATACAATAATAATTAAAGAACATGTAATTAAAGAAACCTGAATTAAAACTGAATTAATGTAAAGGTTTGATCTCGGTGTACAAATTTGCCTCTAGAATTCGTTAGGGCTTCGCTAATACGTTCCAAGATATGTTCTAACTAAAATCCTAGTCTTATATATAGTGTTACAGTGTAAAGCTAGTACAAAATCGTTTGTTATGTAGTTAAGAAAAATTAGGAGAATGGGGAAGAATGGGCCAACTTCTAAAATAGAAGAGTTTTCCTCAATTTCTGCTCCTGGAGTAAATGGTGACTGCCATTCCCTAGACGGCGACCGCCATCTCAGCAAGACTTTAGTTTTTTTTGCATTTTCTTTATTCTTTTTGCTCCTTTCCGTTTTCGATGCACATTTCTTCTTGAACAAGCAAAGTATTTAAAACCTAATAGAAACATTAATAAAATATGATAAATATAAGAAATAAAATAGTGATAGCATGTGAATCGAGTAAAAAAATGTGATACTTTTTCAAGTTATCAAACTCCACATACTTAGACCATTGTTTATCCTCAAGCAATCAACCAACTCATTAGCATTTAAAACTGATGTTTGAAACATACTATCTATAACATCCCTATTCTAACCCCAAATAGTTCAATTTAATAAAAGAGTAATAGCATGCATATAACGAAAGGGTGCCACATGTTGTTTTATAACAATGAAAAACAACAACAAACATATCATCACATACATCTAATCACAATTATAACACATTTAAAACTTCATGTTTCATCAATATGCATATCACAACAGAATAATTGTTTTCTCAAAATAATTTCAATGACCATATCCCATACTATAATCATCTACCAACATGATGACAATATCATATCATAAGCATGTCATATAGATCCAAATATAGGTACCAATGCCTCTTAACATATTATATTCAAAATATAATACAAAGAGTAGAAAACATAACAATATCACATAGCTACAAAACATGAGTTCAAATGCTCCCCGTGTTACATGACCAGAGCATTGACTCACTACCTAAATAATACGAAATAACCGAATAAGCTACTCGGCTAATCCCCGTGCAAGCACAACTACTCTTCCGTACCTGCGCGATGTCGCATAGAACATCATTCAAACAAAAGGGTGAAAATTCACATTATTACAAATACGTATAGTATTAAACAATGAATATAGCATACAATTATCCAACAATTCATCACACTTCATATTCATAAATAAATTCTACAAATATCGCACATAGCACATTCATCATTGATATTCCGCCACATATACAATTACCAACTCTCACATAAGAAAACATCAAATTTAACCATCACATAGCACAAATACTCTCCATCCAATGTGTTTTGACGAAGACAAAGTGAAAGTCAATTAATCATGTCAAAAAGTGTGAGATATTGGATCGAACTCTAGTATGGTCGAAGGGTAGCTTCTTGGTTCGACAGGATTAAGCATGAAGTCGAAGGTTGTTCACATGCTTGTGTCGAAAATGCTAGGGTTGTTAGCATGTTAAATTAGGTTTTAGTGTTTAAACCCTAATTTGTTAAGTTAGTTTGTTTATTAAGTTGACTTGTGTAATGGGCCTTGTTGAAAAAGCCCATTAGTTAGTATGTTAGGTTTTATTATAATTAGCATACTAGTCTCTCATCATTGCTAAGTTGCAAATCCTAATTTAGGGAAATAACTTAATCTAGGTGGAAATAAGATAACATGTATGGTTTCCCACTCATTAGGTTCCTTATCCAATCTTATGTCGCTGCATATTGATAATAATAAGTTGCACAGGAAGATACCCCGCAGTTGAAAAATTGTCACAAACTTGTTATTATGAAATATTGTTTGTGGAAATAATTTTTCATTTGACTATAATCAAGTGCATTATGAGATACCTCAAAGATCCGATTTAGATTATGGTGGAGATCTTGATAAGAAAGAGAACCTCTAAATATATGTTATTTTTAAACCGTAATTGAAAATTATGTGCCATGTTATAGTATAGGTGTATTCTAACTGGAAAAGTGGACATTTTGGTCTTTACTTGATCCTAGATCTTTCTTAACTTTAAAAACTCAATTACAAACAAAGACTTTTTCCCTATTATTTTCTTCAAATAATATGCAGTTTCTCCATTTCTTCCTAAAACTAATATAGTATTTTTTTACGATTTTGTTAGAGACTAGATCAGAGCTTTTAGTTTTTTTAATGAGAAGTTAATTTGTTATTATTATTTTTTTTTTAAATTAGGACTTTTACTTTCATCAATACTAACAAATTTTAATTTAAAATAGAACAAAACTTAGGTACAATTCTTAACTATTCTTTACTATACCTCAAACTCAAAAAATTTCACTCCAATTTCTTCCATTATTGTATCAAAGGTAAGTTTCATAAACAAATTTGTATAATTTCATTTTTTAATTACTTGAATTTAAAATTATGCTTGTTAACTTAGGTTTTAATGTTTTTGTAAGGCTTTGAAGAGAAGAGGATTGAAGAAGAAGAAAATATATTGAATGAGAAGGAGATTGGAAGTTGAAGGAGATTGAAGAAGAGATATTTTTGTTTTTTTTCTCTTCAAATTTAGTAGATTAAATTGTTAGAATAATAAAAATGTATATGATATAAATGTTAATTTTGAGTTTAGGAGTTGAGGAGTTTAGAATGTTATAAAAATGTTTAGATTTATTTTTATAATCTGTTTTTTATTTTCTAAACAAAATATATGTATTTTATGATATTATTCTTAAAAACAAAAAATATTAATAAAAAATATATATATTTTATGTTATTGTTCTTAAAAACAGAAAATATTAAATTGAAAATACATTTTTTTATGTGCAGTATATATTAAATTAAAAAAGGATATATGTTATGTTATTGTTATTAAATAGAAAATATCTTTTTTTAAATTAAAATATATATTAAAAGTAGAAAATATATTATATATGTATATTTAAAATAAAATAAAATTATATGTTATATTTATTAAAAGAATGTTTTGTTAGTTAAGAACAATAGAATGTAATGTAGTAGTTTTTCTAAAACCTAGCATTTAAAAAAAATTATATGTTTATTATATTTTGTGTTAAAAAAATAGAATATAATAGTGAATATATATAAAAACATTATTTATTAGATGTTTATATAAAAAAACTAAAAATTTATGTCAGATAAAATAAAATTATATGTTATATTTCTTAAAAGAATGTTTTGTTGGTTAAGAACAATGAAATGTAATATAGTATTTTTTTAAACCTAACATTTTTTAAAAAAGTTAATTTTATATGTTTATTATATTTTATGTTGAAAAAATAGAATTTAATAGTGATTATATATAAAAACAATATTTATTACATGTTTAGTTAAAAAAACTAAAAATTTATGTCAAATAATATAAAATAAAATATAATTATATGTTATATTTCTTAAAAGAATGTTTTGATGGTTAAGAACGATACAATGTAATGTAGTATTTTAAAATATATATAAATAATTTTATATGTTTATAATATTTTGTGTTTAAAAATTAGAATATAATAGTGAATATATATAAAAATATTATTTATTACATGTATAGTTAAAAAACTAAAAATTTATGTCAATATATATTCAATATGTTTTTATGTATGTTAAATGTTTAGTTAATGTATACTAGTGTCTCTACCCGTGCGAGGCATGGCATAAAATTTCTTATACTAAATAATATATTTTATAATTTACAAATAAAGTTATATTAACATTATAGTTTGTTTTTGCTATTAGTTGCACACAATTTTTTTTTTATCAATAATAAACTATATTTTGTTTATAAAAATATCTTTATTATTTAAAAATTTAATTTATTTTGTAAGTTACCAAAAAAATATTTAGTCTTTAAATATATAATATCAATTAAGAAATTAAAACGAAAAATCTTTTTTAAAATTGCTCGATATGAAATAAATAAATAAGATCTCGTTTTAAAAATGACCTTTCATTTTTTAGAAACAATCTATATAAAATAATTTTAATTTAAAAAACTTATAAATTTATATACTTTTGTGAATAAAATGATAAAGATTAGAATCCAATAAAAAAATTATAGAAATTAAAAGTTTAAATATTTATAGTATGTTATGATTTGAAGAGATTTAGTTTTTGGAAAACAACTTAGTTTTATTATTTCATGTTTGGAATAATTTTTAAGATTTAAAAATTTTAAATAGTTTAAAATTAGTTTGTCAAAATTATAATTATTTTAAAAAAAAAATATTTAGAACCCTAGATTAGTTGAGGTTATTATCTATTACAGTTGATTGATTTAATTTTAAATGATTTTAAGTTTTTATATCATCAATTTTTTTTTGTTAGAATTTAATAAAACAATTATGATTAATTTTTGTGGTAAAAATAAAAGCATTAATTTTTTTAAAGAAAAAGTTAATATTTTTTATTTGACGCTCATACTATTATAATGATTCAATATGTAATTAAATTATTAATTTCCTACATATATTTGTTAATTTATTTGTAATTATTATTCTCTAGATATGGTATTTGATAGTGAATATTTTAATAATATTTAATTATGAGTATATAAAATAAATAAGAGATTAATTTGATTGTGTCTTTAGTTAATTAAAATTCTATATATGATATACTATATTCTAATCTATTGATGATTTTATCATATATTAACTATTAGGTTAATTATTTATTATAAGTTATAATAATTTATTTCTTTACTGAATCAATTATATTCAAGTAGCCGTCTTTCTAATTCTCCACTTATTTCGAATTTAAACTATCACCAAATTATACTTGACGGGGTAATATGATTGTAATCAAAAGACCAATTATGATTGTCCAATTATGATTGTGCAATTGACAATAATATTAGTAGTGTAAAACTATATTATTAGAAGATAAAGATATACTATACTATATTACTATATTTTATAATAGATAGTTTGGGAATTCTAAAAATTTTCCACAATTTATATCAGTTCAATTCATCTATTAACATACCAGAAGGTTGCAGTTAAAACATTGTAAGTTGGAAGTGCAAACAAATGAATCTTAAAATATTTTTTTTTACTCATATTATTCAAAATGAGTTTAATATTCCAATTATATTATAATGACATGATAATTGTAAATACATCATTCTAATCACTAATTTAAAATAAGTGCCAAGACCAAATTAGTATTCTTTAGCTTTCTTCTCTCTATGTAAGAGTTTTCATTTTCAATTTTTTGAAGCTATCATCTTTCAACCTGGGCAAACATAACATTAATTAGACGAATTGACATAGATCTAAAGAAGTTTGATTTTAACCATTAAAATATTCATACCATTTACTGTATTGACAACAATCACACAATTTTTTTAACTCACAGGACATTTTGAATAATTTTTCTACTCAATCACATGACAGTGACAATGTCATCACAGTAGCAATGCAGTATATTATAAATCCAAAAATAAACTAATTTCAAAATCATTAATAGTAGCAAAGTGACTAATGACAGTAGAAAAATAAAAGCACTTACAAAGGTTAGCATATCTTGAAGGCAATTTTAAAAAATAAAACAATTTTTCAACGCAATTTAAAATCTTGGATATAAAATGAGATTCCAAATTAAACAATCGAAACAATACTTTGTAGTAGTAAGTAAATTCATTATATGAAAAAAATACTTTAGCATAAAAGATTCGAAATCAATGGAGTCTTCATTGAACATATCAGAAAAACACAAATATATTAGAATAAAAAATTTCACTGCAAAATTGAAAACAGAATCAATGGAATCTTCATTACAGATTGTGAATTGATAATATAGATATGTTTCATTACAAATAAATTAATCAAATCCTTCATATGCGTTGAAATATGGAATTGGAATTTCAGCATTAATTATAAATTAATAGAGATTTAATACAATTATATAATTAATTAAAAACATGTTTATTATTAATAAGAGGTTTCATTTGAATTGTTATACAATAAATTTTGTAGTATAATTATATTGAATGATCAAATAAAATTTAATATTGAAATACAATTATATCAGTGAAAAAATTAAAATGATTGAAATTTTATCTTGTAATATTTTAATGAAATATGATTATCTTGTAAAATTTTATTAAAATTTTAATAGTATATCTATTTCACCCTTAGTAATTCTTGTAAATGCATAATTAATTCGATCATACAATTTTTGTATATTAAAATGGCAAACAGGAAATAGCGTTTTTCATGCCATATAAGATATGAGTTGGGAATTGGGATTTAAAATATATCAACATAATTATTCTAATAAAAGCTGGAACAATATAATAACCCAAGATGATTATAAATTAATGAATGTAAGATTTTGTTTATTATTTCCAACAATGATACAATAAATACATAATTTTATTATAAACAAAACATATATATATATATATATATATATATATATATATATATATATATATATATATATATATATATATATATATATATATATATATATATATAAGGTAAGTTCTGAAAACTTCTACAAAAATGGTATCATCGATAAGTAAAATATCACAATCAAATGAGAAAACTATTAAATAAAATTTTGTTAATGTGATTCTGTTAAGTAAAATATCACAAATAAATGAGAAAACTATTAAATTTATAATTATAATAAAAAGTATATACAAATGATAACAAATTCTAATGTCAACATTGATAAATAAATTTATCAGTTTTTTTTACAAAATAACTGCAAATCTATCATATAAGAAAAGTCTACCATTTTCTAAATCCTAAGGCATGCCACATCAGCATCTCTTCTCTTAAAATTCCACATCAGCAACCTCAATATTCTATTCTCTCAACCTTCTATTTCACGTATCTATTCCAATTCCAAAAACGGTTTCTCACATTCTCTACAGTTTCTATTCCAATTCCAAAAACTAATCATCTTTTTCTATCTATTTATTTCTTCTTCCTCTGCATTTTCATAAAAAAAACGGTTTCTTCTTCTATCGATTTTTTTCAATTTTTCAACCGTTGTTGCTTGAGGTTCGTCAACGGTGGATGACTTCACGTATGGTGTCTGCGGCTGCGTCGATCTTGGCCGGAAGGATGATGCTTGCGGTGATTGGTTTCGCTTTCTCATGACCCTTCATAGTTGTCGGGTTTAATTAAACGGTGAGTGGTTTGAACAATGGGGTTGTGATTCAAATATTACTGATGTACGTTTTTTTATTTTCAATTGGTTCTCGATGTCAATAGAAAAGCTTGATTTGCAGACAAATCACGATACCCGGCGCATCCAACCCAAAACGCGAAAAGATTTGAAGAAAATACCTGTCTGTTATGGGAGCACAAAATAGAGGTACGTTGTTTATCTCTTCTTCTTATCACTCGAATTGTTGTGTTAATGGTGGGACCGATGAGATAGGTGTGTATCGGTTTCGATTGTTCAAACAATGGTTTTGGACTTATATTTTGATCTATTTACTGAGCTATGGTTTATTTTTCTTACTGCTAATAGATTTAATTAAAAATCATAGTGAAAATATCAACCACAAAATACAGCAAGAATCAATCAGATGCATAATTCAATTTTACTTAGATTCAAACACAATAAAGTAGAGCAACAATAATTCGAGTGAATTTTACAGGTACTTATTTATGTTTTCTGTTATTCCCTTTCTCCTTCTGAAGTATGTTTGATTCTGATTTTTGCTCAACTTTTCCTTGATTGTTGAAGGGAAGGGTTCAAAATAACTCAATGCAAAATTGGAATTTCATCACAATGAAGATGAAACTCTCAATTAGCAGAGGTTGCCCTTAGTGAGGGTATGCACTTAGCTTCTGCTGGTACGTTCGGGTTGTCTTTTTTGTGTATGCACTTAGCTTCTGCAGGTACGTTCGGGTTGTCTTTTTTATGTCCCCAGAGCGTAACACTTGCAGTCACAGGACTTTTTTTAGTGCAATGTGATTAGGGTTAGGGATGGTGAGACCGTGGCATTAAGTTTGAATTCTTGACTTTTCTTTTAACTCCCAATTCTGTGTGTGCAGTAAGGTGGTTACACCAACCACACTTGGCTTGATGATATGCTGTCGAGAGGTAAAATATATTCTCATGTAAGAGGCACATTGTAAATAAAGTAGGTACTTTGTTAATCTTTATAATACCTTTTATCTTGAGTCTGCTCAGGTATAATGCTTTGATTCGGTGACGACATGTTTCGGCATAGAAGCATTATCAAGGTCTCGCCTTATAGCGGAAAAGTGGATGATTCCATCGATAATTATTCTTGATACTGGCCACACATCGGTTCGTCGGGCCATGGGCAATTTCTATTCTCTTAGTGTAGTCATCTCTTTTCATCTTCCCATCACCTCACTGTTTGATTAATTCACTATTATATTGCAGAAGAAGAATAAGATGAAAGCAGATTGTAAGGTGAAATGGATAGCTGTAGCGGTGAAAATCCGTTTTGACGGTAGCGACCTCAACGAAACAGAAGGTTGCAGTTCTGGAACAGTTTCAACTGAACGATGCACTTGATCTACACACTTTGCTGATTTTGATGGTGAGTTTTTGTAATTTCTGGAATTGAGATCCATTTCGTGAAGTTCACTCTGTTTAAATTGTTTAATATTTTGTCTTAGCATGCTGATAACACTGTTTTATATTCTTCTGGAAAGTTATTTGATCTCTCTGAAAGTCCTTGAACCTTCGTTATTGAACCTATATTATTAGATCTTGTGAGATTAATAAACATTGAATTCATGCAGAAAGAGATAGAGAATAAGATAGATGATAATGATCATCATCAAGAACAATAACTGAAGTATCTTGGGTTTGTGAGAATTGTTGCTATTCATGCTTTTGTTTGCATGTCCAGTCTTTATGATTATGCAAAACAGAATTCGGGATCTTATAGATCTGCTGTTGGAACCGTCAAAGGTATTGTTACTATAGTTATTGGTCGTGTTTATCACAAATTCAAGCCTCTCCCTCAAGATGTCCTCCTTTTTCTCGACAATAAGGTCTCTCTCTCATTCATTGTTTCCTTTATTTTCAGATTGTGATTCGATTTGCGATCTTTTTTTGCGGGGGATGGAATTGGAGGAAGAAGTGAGGAGGGAACTCGCAATCGAGAGAGAATAGGGGATTTCAATACAGAGGCCGCTGAATATTCAGGGACTAATGTCGTAGTGGTCAAATTCAATGCTGATGAATCCTGTTGCTGTTGGCCATATTGGTGCGTCGCAACGACAATTGATTACTTGGAACTGATATTTATTGATAAAAATGTAAGTAACTTTAGAACCAAAATTTCATTTATTTTATCTTAATTATGAATGAATGGAAAATTTCTGACTTAAACTTCATCTGACAAGGGTATAGCGATTGAATCATCTTAATTTACAGTGTTACATTGTATACTTGGGAGCACATTCTCATGGTCCAACTCCTTCCTCTGCTGGCCTTCAAATTGCTACATCTTCTCATTATGATTTACTAGCTTCAATCTTGGGAAGGTACATAAAATAAGAAAGATAATTAACCATTACAATAATATTTCCTTTTATAAAAACTAATTAATCATTGACTGTGACAGTGAGCAGAATGCAAAAGAAAAAATTATTTATTCATACAATAAACAAATCAATGGATTTGCAGCTATGCTTCAAGAGGAAGAAGCTGCACAAATTGCAAGTATGTTTTTGTAGATCTAGCTACTGTTCTATATTTTCAACTTAATAACAATGATAAATTTGTTTTCAACATACACATATATTTATTTATATGCAGAAAATGAAAAGGTGGTATCAGTGTTTGAGTAAAGAGCATAAACTGCACACTACACGTTCATGGGAATTTCTTGGATTGCGCAGAAATGATATGAACTCAGCTTGGCAAAAGGGAAGGTTTGGTGAAAACACCATCATAGCTAACATTGATTCAGGTACTAAACTAGAAAATAATTTTACTACATTCTACATGTTCTATAATCTTTAGAATTAGAATATATTATCCTTAACATTAATGTTTGCATTAGGTGTTTGGCCCGAATCGATGAGTTTTAGTGACAGAGGAATAGGCTCAATTCCAGCAAAATGGCGTGGTGGTAATATATGTCAAATTAACAAACTCAAAGGTTCTAATAAAGTTCCATGTAACATGTTCTCTTTTAACATGTTTCACTGATTAATTATATTTTATACTATAAATTATAGTACTAAAATTATTGTATATTAAACAATCAAATGAAGCTAATTGGAGCAAGATTTTTCAACAAAGCTTACTAATCATTCAATGGAAAGCTTCCTCATTTGCAACATACAGCGCGCGACTTTGTAGGCCACTGAACACACGCATTATCAACGGCAGGTGGAAACTTCGTACCTGGTGCAAGTATATTTAATATTGGCAACGGTACGGTAAAAGGTGGTTCGCCAAAATCAAGAGTTGCAACCTACAAAGTGAGTGAAACACATAATTTGTTTGCTTGCTTAGAATTTGAAGCTTTCAAGTGCAAAGATTCTGTTAACAGGGAATGAAGCTGTTGAAGATGCAAAACCTGTAATTGAAGCTTTAAAACGCAAAGGTGTTTTGTCTATAGGAGCTGCCTCTTTTTGTTGGGGTGGTGAGTTCCCAATTCCTAGTTATCTTCTTCCTACTTCAGAATTTAGTTTTACAACACTTATACTCTGCGCAACAACCTCTTGCACTAGACTCCGGTGGTGTATCTTTTTTGTTTTTATTTGTTGTAAATTTTGTAATAGCATGTTTGATTCATCAAAAAAGTTCTGAATGTCAACAAGCTTTGAACTCCTTAAAGGAGCTTCAGAACGAGCTAATGCATGAGCCGATGCACGTAAGATCTTTAGGTAGGCGTTGATCTCTGTTGTGTGGTTTGGTTTTCTAATGTATGGCTGTTGAAAAAGTCTGTGTCCTTGGAATTGCTATATTATTGGATTCATGCCTTATTCACTCCCCCTTTTTTTTTCTTTCAAAATTAGCAGATTCTGTATTAAATGGGAAGTGAAGCTTTTAGATATTAAGGGCGGGAATGCATGAATGTAACTCTCGATCTGCTCATGTTGTAAATGCTGAGGTTGATTCCATGGGAGGTGTTGTGGATGGCGGAGTTGGTATAGGTTTGAAAACCTCTCCGTGCCGAGCAGCAATTGAGAAGGATCAAGCAGAGCTCAGGTGATGGGAAGCAAAAAACCTTTGTGTGCTTGCACTTTTTTATTGTTTGTTTCAGGCATCAGTATACTCTTATGCATTAAGAATAACTCATGCTTTTTGTTAGCAGACAGGAGTACAATAGAAGGATCTAATGATGGTCCTGACAATGACATCTTATGCAATTTATTTCCTAATGATACAGGCCTTGAGCTTAATCACCCAGGTTTGATTGCTTTCCTGTTACCAGCATGATCTTCATTTAGGTATCTGCATCTTCGATGTATTATCCTACTAATTATTTATCTTCCTTTTCTTTCCTTTAAATGATGATGCAGTCAGCTAACCTTTTTGTTCAAGATGCGATAATATTCAATGCTCAGAGAACTTCATACCTTATAAATGGGCTCAGCACCTGGCAGGGATTGATTATTTATTTAAAGCTCGGTTTAATGACTTTCTATCCCTGACCTACATCTACGTAACTTCATAATTGTATACAAAAATTACTGTTACCAACCTAATCAAATAGTAGTGTATGATTCTAATGGTCATTGATAACATTACAACTGAAGGTTCATGTGATTTTTTCATTTTCATAAGTTAGATTGCATATGTCCCAGTTGAAATTTGTTTCACTATGTTTCTTATCACAGTTTCATTGGAAATAAGTTGAATTGTGGCGTGGGTTATCAGCATCTTTGCTTATCTGATAATGCAAATCAAGATTACATTTTTTCCCTAACCCTCCACCTACCCACAAGCAAAAAGCAACAGGTAGAAAACTTATTTTCTTTTACTTGGCAGGTTCTTCACATGAATCAAAAAAAGGCCTCATAGTTGGAACAATTATAGGTTTAATGCTTCTTGATTTTTTTGGTAGCGTTTTGTTTTTCTGGTGCAAAGGGTACAAGCGTGAAGTTTTTGAAGATGTTCCAGGTTAGTGATCCATTCTCAGTCTGTACAAGTTTCTATTAACTGTTAATTGTAGGAATTTAAATTCCTAATCTGTTAGTCCTGCATGTGTCTTCTATTTCAACTTGATTTTACAAACATGATTTTTCTTTATGTTTAATCATATGATACTTGAGGTGTTTTTTAATATAACCAATAACATCATAGTGTGTTTTATTACGATAGGTTGATCTGATTTGTTCTAACTATGTTTGATTTTGTTCTGTGATTGAGTGAGTGAGTAGAGTTCATTAATTTATTTATGATTTGTTTGGTTGTTCATGCTTGATGTTGGTACCTACTCATCAACCTTGTGTTGCATTAGGAATGATAACTTCAATTACACAGTCGCCAGCTGCTTGAAAAGAAAAAATCAGTACTATCTGTAGAATAAATTAAAGAAAGAAAATTCATTGTGGATTAGGGCCATGGTTTGCTGTGGAATTGTCTTCTTGTCAGGAAACTACTCTACTTCACTTCACTATGAGTATCTTATAAATAAAGAGTGATTTTTGCTTTGTGTGTGTGACTTTCTGTTTTTGTTTTTTTAAGAGGTGTGTGGTTGAATTGAAACATGTAATTTTCTTTATTCAAATTATTGTTCTGATTGATGATTTAAGTGTTTCTATATTGTTGCGATTATTTAATCATGTATTCATTTATACATTAATAGGTGAGTAGACCAAATCTGCTAATATTGGAGTCGGTTAATTTTGTATAGTTTAAATGTAAAGCAATATAATATTAGTTTGAATGTAAAGCAATATATGGTTTTGTTTAGGGGGACAATTTCATAACCCAACTAAAAATATTGGATAACTTTAGCCACCTTATTTGTCTTAATTAAATTGGTCTAAAAATTTGTCTTAATTAGATTAGTATAAAAATGTACACATTTAATATCATAGTTTATATCCAATGGCATTCATCGATGGATAGTTAATGACATAATGATGATTATCTCAACCAAACAATGAGCACATTTTTTTTTTTTAAAAACTACTCCATACGTTCCTTTTTAAGTGTCGTTTTAGAAGAATTTTTTTGTTCCTATTTAAGTGTCGTTTTATAATTTAATGTTATAATTTGTCATTTATACCCTTATTTTCTCAATAACTCCACCTCAAATTTTTCAATTAGTTATTGGAAAAAGAGAGTTTATAATTAAATTTATTTGGAAAGAGAAAAATAAATAAGGGTATAATAGAAAAAGTAACTCAAATAATCCACTATCTTGGTTGAAGAGCTTTTTGCTAAAACGACACTTAAAAAGGAACGGAGGGAGTACTAATTAGTAGTTTTGGGATGATATCATAGATTAAAGTCATTAAACTCACTATCGACAATTTAGATTATTAAATTCAATTAATACATCGGTTGCAGATTAAATAAATATACTCTTATATAAATAAATTTATAAGAAAGCTAATCTTTTAAACGAGAATGTTTCAATGCATTTAATTTTTATATATTTTTTTATTTACTCTTATATTTTATTTTAGAAATCATTGCAAACATTAAAATATTAAAAATTATAGGGGTATATTTGATTTAAGAAATCGAGCCTTTTTATAAATTTTAAAAATAATAAAATTGTTTTTTTAAATGAATTCTTAATTTGTATCTACTTTTTTTTCATAAATTTCTCATTGTATAAATATTGTATGATATTTTTTATTAATCATACAATTTATTTTATTGGTTATATGGGCTTTTCTATAAATAATGCATTTATTTTTTAATATTACTATTTTTATAACTTTTTCGATTTTAACCAAAATTTAATCTTTTACTAATGCCTTTTATTTTTCTCAATCACAATGCGCGAAAACGACGGGTACCCGTGCGAACGCACGGGTAAGACACTAGTGTAAGAATAACATATAATTTTTTCAGAGCCCTAAAGAATTCTGCTGTAGCAATCCCATGTTGTCAATGACCAACTTCCCAGCATTTATTCCAGAAACTTAGATGATTCAAGAAATATGAAATCACACAGACAAATAATGTTTGATGAAGAAAATGAGCTGTTTCTAAAACAATTTCTAAATAATTCAAATAGAGAGAAGAACCTGTCTCAGGGAGGTTCAAGTTTAGACCCCCTGTATTTGCAGATGTTGGTGGAAAAGGTAATGAATTACAACAAAAAACTTTAATGGATCTGAAATAAACTTGCAAAACATCAACGCTCTAGTGGTTAAGGAGATGGACATGGAATAGTGATGGATCTAAATGACAACAACATGTTCTTGAAAATTGAAAGAGAAACCATTAACAAATAAGTAATCAACATAAATCACTAACCTGCAACACTAACACAAATCAATTTTATTCGTATAAATAAACCATTAAAAATTTTCAATAAACAAAGATTCTCATGTTTAAAGGAGAGCCATAATACTTTTCTCACTAACCATCAACAAATCCCTACAACAAAATCAAACCCAAACATTAGTTACCTAAATATAAAATTTGATGATAACTAATAAACCCTAATTGAATCTCTAACCTTCTTTTCACGAAAATCAAATTTCTTATTGTTTCCTATTATTGCTATTGAGAGAAGGGATCAGATTTGAGCAAATATGAGAATTTTGACGATGGAAGATTGAAAGAAGGATAACAGTTAGATGATGGTGACCTTTTCATGATCTTCGAAGATTGGGTCCTTGAATCCAAAGTTCTGTGAAAAGTAATAAAAAATGATGAAAATCAGTAAGCATGGAAGATTAGGGAGATCTGTGAAGGTTTAGGGTTGATTATGATTATTTGTCAAAGTGCTTGGAATACGTAAACAGCAATAATGTAGCATTGAAATTTACAGATAAAATGAAGCGTGATTTGATTACGTTGGAGAGTGGATAAAATTGAAATAATAATGAGGATTGAATTAATTAAATAATAAAATGATTATGTAGTTGAAACTACATTTAAGGGTATAAAATAAGGTTTATAAACAGTTTAGTTAGGCTAATTATTATATTAATTAATAATAAATTGGAATACTAACGAAAATAAAAAATAATTTATAACAAATATAGTATGATTACCTAAAATAGAATTTTTTAAAATAGTAAAGTGTCTAAAATGTTGACATTTGGCAAACTTGCCCAAATTCTCATTTTGCTTTATTATATTGTATGATATAGATATAGAGTTAATATAGTTTTAAAATAATTATAAATTTATAGTTGATGTAGTTAAATGTTTACTAAAAAAAGAATGATTGGATATATGTGCAGTATGAAATACAGCAATGCTATTTGTACACTCTAGTGTACATCTACACCGTATCCAGACGGCACTGTTCATGTACGGACGGTACTATTCACCGTCCGTACATGAACAGTGCAATATTATATTAATATTTTTTTATTATTTTTAATGATTTTTTTAAATATTATTATTTTTTTAATATTTTTTATTTTTTAAAAAAATATTTGACAATACCTGCAGATTTACTTCCGAATTTACCTGCATTTGACATTACCTGCAAATTTACCTAAATTCGTAGGTAAATCCGCAAGTATTGTCAAATTCGTAGGTAAATCCGCAAGTAAATCCGCAGGTATTGTCAAATCCGTAGGTAAATCCGCAAGTATTGTCAAATATTTTTTTAAAAAACATAAAAAAATATTTTAAAAAATAATATTTAAAAAAAACATAAAAAAGTATTAATATAATATTACACTGTTCATGTACGGAAGGTGAATAGTATCGTCCGTACATGAACAGTGTCATCCGTACATACGGTGTAGGTGTACACTTTGGTGTACAAATAGCATTTTTCGTATGAAATATTATTGGAATTATCGTAGTTGGATGTACGATAGATTGGAACTAGAAAGACGTGCACTTAATGCCAATTTTATAGTAGGAGTTAATGGGTTTATCACGTGGGCGTTTGCTGAAGAATGTTGTCGAAGCGAATGAGGTGTTAGGTGTCATTGTCTTAAATGTGGATGTAGACCTATAATTAGTGACCAAAAGGAAATGGTCAGGCATTTGCATAGAAGGGGTTCATGAAAAATTATTCGGTATGGACGTTTAATGGTGAAAACTGCCGATAACGTACTAGAGACTAGTAATACGCATGCTTTAAGTAGTCGCCCGCCTATGGAATACGAGGAAATACCGCCTATGGAATATGAGGAAAAATTTAATCTGATTGGTGATATGGTCGAGGATGCTTTTGGTGTGAACATGACCTATGATCAACCTGAAGATTTTGATGGGGAAGAGTTGCCGAATAAGGAAGCGCAAAGATTTTATCAGTTGTTAAATGAGATGAATACATCGTTGTTTGATGGGTCGTATGACTCAAAGTTATCTATGTGTGTGAGATTATTGGTCGCCGAGTCAAAATGGAATGTTCTTGATCAGTGTTTGGAATTCTTCGTAAAAATGATGTTGGACTCAACTGCAATGAAAGACAACTTGCCTACAACATTTTATGATGCAAAGAAGTTGGTGTCTAAGTTGTGCTTAAGAGTAAGAAATATTGATTGTTGCATTAATGGTTGTATGTTGTTTTATGACAATGAGTTTGGTACTCAAGATGTATTGTTAGAGGAATGTAAGTTTTGTCTGAGTCCAAGATATAAAGTTCGTTGTAGATCCATTAACACTAATCAAGACCGTGTAGCAGTAAAGTCCATGTTTTATCTTCCGATAATACCAAGGTTAAAAAGAATGTTTGCTTCAATGCACAGTGCAAGTCAAATGACATGGCATCATACAAACAAAACAAGTCCAAGAACTATGTGGCATCCATCTGATGGCGAGGCATGAAAGTACTTTGATCGAATACATCCTGATTTTAACATAGAACCTAGAAATGTCAAGCTTGGATTATGCTCAGATGGTTTTGCTCCTTATGTTCAAGCGTCGGGAAGTGCATATTCTTGTTGTCCAGTTAGTGTAACCCCTTACAACCTCCCTCTTGAGATGTGCATGACAAAACCATACATGTTTTTCACGTGCGTCATTCCAGTACCTTCGAGTCCAAGAGCCGTAATTGATGTGTATTTACAATCTTTAATTGATGATTTGAAGAGGTTCATGATTTGGAGAATGGACTTATTATATATCATGTAAACAAAACTTTACTACGCGAGCTGCCTTGATGTGGACCATCAACGACTTTCTAACATATGGCATGTTGTCTGGTTTGGGTACACATGGAAAAATGGGTTGTCCACATTGTATGTGATACACCAAGGCGTTTATGTTGGATAAAGGGGGGGAAAGCTCGTGGTTTGACTGTCACCGCAGATTCCTACAAAAAAATCATCCGTAAGGAAAAAACAAGACAAATTTCAAAAAAAATGCACAAGTCTCAAATTCGCCTCCGCCTTGATTGTCGCCAGGTGCTGTATGGGACCAAGTTTGTGAACTAATAAAAATTATAGATACTAGAAAGGCATGTAGAATTGAAATATATGAGGTCGAACACAATTGGACAAAGAGAAGTATATTTTGGGACCTCCCGTATTGGAAAGATAATTTGTTGTGCCATAATCTGGATATGCATATTGAGAAGAATTTTTTGATAATGTATTTAACACCGTGATTGATGTTAAAGACAAAACAAAAGATTAAGACATGGAAATTTGGTGCAATCGAAAAGAGTTGGAGTTAAAGCCTAACCGAATGGAAAAGTATTGAAATTAAAGGCCTGTTTCAGTTTGACCTCCCAGGAAGCTAAAGAGGTTTGTCGATGGTTAAAAGAATTGAGAATGCCTGACGGTTATTCTTTAAATTTAGCAAAGTGTGCTGACGCTAACACTGGGAAGTTGCATGGTATGAAAAGTCATGATTTCCATGTTTTATGAAACAATTGCTACCAATTGCATTCGGTTCTCTACCCAAACATGTGCTTAATCTATTAACTGAAATTAGTCAATTTTCATAGATATTTGTGCGTCTGCTTTCAGAGCGGATGACATCATTAAGTTGGATCGAAATATTCCAGCCATTCTATGTAAGTCGGAACAAGTGTTTCCGCCTGGTTTTTTTAACTCCATGAAACATCTACCTGTGCATCTTTCCTAAGAAGTTTATCTTGGAGGACCTGTTCAACTTAGGTGGATGTATCCGTTTGAAAGGTTCATGGGTGATTCAAAGCAACCAGTGAAAAATAAAGCTAGAGTTGAAGGATCAATATGTGCACATTACTTGCATAGAGAAACATAACATTTTTGCAGTCACTATTTCAACCATTTGATGTTAACTCCAAGAGTCATACGAAATCTTGTAAATGTTAGCGAAAGAAGTCAATTCACTTTATCGGTCTTCGGGCATCCAGGCCGTCCATCATAAAAGAAGGGTTTGCATTGGTTGACCCAACAAGAAATGCAATTTGACCATGTTTATGTATTGATCAACTGCGTTGAAGTTAAATCATATCTTGAGTAAGTATACTATAACATTTAATTTTCTTTACAGTCAAAAAACTCATTAACCTTGAAACTTATAGTGTGTTTCTTTTTAGGGAATTCAATAACGCATATTTTCATAGTACCGGTGTACAATCAACATCTGGTTTCATTCATGCTCAATTTACAGCATGGTTTAAGGAGAGATTGTTTGGCATTGTTGCACCGACTCCAGAAATACTCCATTTGAGAAACTTGTCTCAAGGCCCCATTCAAAGCGCAAATGAATGACATACATACATCGTGGATGGATATATACATTTCACACTCATACATGGACTAAAGGGAAAAAGACCATAAACAGTGGTGTTTTTTTGAAAGGAGTTACAGATGGTGGTGAAGATGACTTATATGGTTATGTTAAACATATCTACGAGTTGGTGTACAATTACTTGGACTCGGAAAATAAAGTTGACTTGTTTTATTGTGAATGGTATGATCCAACTAGAGGCACAAAAATCGATAAGACATATGGTACTGTTAAGATTCAAATGGACCGGAGGTACAAAGAGTATGACCCTTTCATAATGTCACATATTGTTATGCAAGTTTATTATGTTCCTTATCTTCATTTGTGTCACGTAAATGAGGGTGGTGTGTTGTAATAAAAACAAAATCAATGGGTCATATTGAAAATGACGATCTAGTGGAAGATCTTGCTTACCTTGATGAAGGGGAACAAATTAATGATGTGATTGTAAATGAACAAACAACAAGTTTGTCTGATACAATGGTTGAGGGGCATCTAGTTGATTCGTCTATATTATTGGTTGTTAATAATGTGGATGAAGACCATGGAGATTTTGGATCTGAGGACAATAACACACTTTTTAATTCTAAATATAACAAAATAGTTTTTTTAATATCTGGATTTAAGTCCATCATAATTTTTTATGGAAAATCCTTCATATTTGTTTTTGCGATTATTTGTTTTAGTGGTTGGACTCTTTAAACATCTGGATATTTAACTTATATTTTCATATGATATTTTATTTTATATAATTTGATAATGACATGAATTAACTTAAAAGCTTTGTGAAATAACCACTTGAAAATGAAAATGTCATTTCAAATCGAAATACAAAATTCATGTTGAGTAAAAATAGTATGCAAATAATTTTTTTACTTTTTTTTTTGTAAGACTTGCACAAAATGTGATCACATGCACTTGTTATGAGATTGTGTAAAAAATGTATAAAATTATGAAGTGCTCCATATATATTAGAGTAGAATTTGAATGTGCAATTTATACTATTTAAATATTTTGTTATATTAAAATATTTGTATTAGACATTTTTTCTTAACTTTTATTTTATAAAATAACTATAAACACGTAGTTTTGTGCAATTTTTTCTGTAGGTTTGAAATAGAAAATTTAGTTAGATATTAAGAATTTTACAAACAAAACTTGACATTATCATTTCTCTCTATTTTTCTTTAGTTTTAGTTGATTTTCTGTTGGAGTGAATACAATATTAATAATTTTAATTTATGGTCATTCATTCACACAAGAAAGAAAATATTAATCGATTCTTAAATAAAGAAAATTTAAATATTCTATGTTTTTATTATTTATCTATGTCAAGTGTTTCAATCATATATTTATCGTTTTTTTTGTTGCTGTTATATTATATTTTATTTTACATAAATTGTTCAAGAGAAGAATTAACTTTAAAATTTTGTGATATAACCACTTGAAAATGAAAATGTCATTTCATATAAAAATATAAAATTCAAGTTAATTATAAGTATGCAAACAATTTTTTAACTATATTTATAACACTAACACATATACTTGTTACTAGGTTGTGTAAAAATATATAAAACTATGAAGTGCTTCATACTAGTAAAATATGAATGTGCAGTTTGTAATATTTAAAGATTTTATAAAAGACTTTTTTTATTAACTTTTATTTTACAAAATAACTCTATAAACATGTTACTCTATATTTAAATTCTGTTATTATTATTATTATTATTATTATTATTATTATTATTATTATTATTATTATTATTATTATTATTATTATTATTATTATTATTATATTTCTCGGTAGGTTTGAAATAGAAAATATAGATAGATATTAAGTATATTAAGTATTTTACATCAGCTGGCTGAAAAACTAATTCTAGCACATTTCTAAACGTGAACTAGAACTGTAAACTATTTTTGACTTATCCAGTAAAGGGGAGCCGGGAGAAAGGAGGGAAAATTTCGGGTAAAAACTCGGAGAATATGAATATTCTGAAACGGATTCAGTAACTACGTTGCAAATAGACCTAAATCTATTATAATGCAGAGATATAATTTAAGCACAGATTAATGCCCACATAGAACCCAAAGCAAACCTTCCGTCCAACAAAAATCTGGTTTGAAGTGTATGTAATATAGACCCAATGCAAACCTTCAGTCCAACAAAAATCTGGTTTGAAGTGTATTGAAGTGTATGTAATATAGAGAAAAAAATACTTTTTTAAATGCAAAAAGTGAGCAACTCAAAATATCAGCAGACTATTTAAAATGCCTTACCATAAATTTAGCCGAAACAGTTGGTCCTTTGAGTCCTTCTTTATTAGCTTTGATTACTTCATTTAGCCTCTCTGTCATCTTCCTTGCTACAGCAAATCAAGAGGAAAAACATCAGTTAGTTTCTCAGTCAAAAATATTAACACTAAACTAGTAAGGGACGCATTCCCTCCTCTCTATTGCAACTGTCCACTTTTGTTACTGCATTATGTATTTTTTCCCCTTAAATGATATGGGTTCTTTTTATTGTGAGAGCAAGTCACTCATCAAATATAATATTGACTTAATCATGTGAATAAAATACTAACGCGAGGAATGAAGATCGAACAGCTAGAGGTGACACAAGAATTCTTGTCACGATCAACTTCTATAGTCTTTCAGCAACATAGAGTATTTCACAGTCCTACAACCAAGTATAATAAATTTGTTCAACTTCAAACGAAAGTAAGCCTATGCTTTGTTTGGAAATCCCCTCTCAAAATAAAAAAGAGAAGAAAAAGAAAACGTCTACCTTGTCAACCATTTTTCCAAACAGCTGAAGAACCATCAAGGAGAAAGGCGTGTGCCATTATGATCAAAACTTAGGGCCTTCAAATCCTTCTAACATTCCGAAAGTAATTATGTAGTTATAATATCAACACAATAATATTAATTTTAATATTTGATTTTACCATTAACTTTTTTTTATAATCAGTTTAAATGTAACCTTTCATATGACAAAAAGAATAATAATAATATTAAATAAAGGAAAAGCACGTGGAACATGCCATTATTATATCACATTGTGGGTATCCCGTGACGGGTGCAATCGGGTACTAAATCATAGTTAACTAATCGAATTTTCTTCTATTCTTCTTTCCAACACTACAACAAATTTGTCCTTTAGCAGCGCATCTACGAAAGCGCTTTTGGGAAAAGCGCTGCTATAGGTTGCGCAAAAAACAAAAATAAAAAACAAGGGAAAAAAGCGCTGGCAAGGGGGGGGGGGTACGAGAGCGCTTTCTAAAAAGCGCTGGTAAAGGGGGGGCTACGAGAGCGCTTTATAGAAAGCGCTGGTAAAGGGGGGGGGGGGGGGTACCAGAGCGCTTTCTAAAAAGCGCTGGTAAAGGATGGATACGAGAGCGCTTTCCAAAAGCGCTGGTATAGGGAAAATTAGGTATATGGTACGAAAGCGCTTTTAGAGAAAAAGCGCCGGTATAGGTATACCTATGAAAGCGCTTTTGAAAAGCGCTTTAGTAGCTCATTTTAAAATTAAATTTTTTAAAACAAATTAAAACAAACGCGCGTTCTGTATTTCATTCTTCATTGTTTCTTCATTGTTTCTTCACTGTTTCACAAACCCAGTACCGTCGCCGCCAACCTCCACACAGCCGTCATCGTTATTCTTGCCAACCGCCGCCGCCGTCGCCGTTCGTTCTTCTGCTTCGTTCACAGCTTCGTTCTTCAGCTTCGTTCTTCTGCTTCGTTTGCAGGTAAATCTTCTATCATCTTTCACTATTTTGTTGTTTCTTGAAACCCTAATTCTGGAAATGTGAGGTTGAAGATGAAAGTGAGGTAACAAGGATGAGAGTGTGAGGTTTCAAACCCGTCCCTGTTGTTGGGTTTTGGTGATGGTGACGCGATTTCAGAAGCAGATGATGATGATGATTTTACGGTGAGATCTTTCTGGTTTTTTGTTCGTTGAGTCTCTCTTCTTCCCTTTCAACAATTTCTGGGTTTTTTCTAGGTTTGATGCTTGATGAATATGATGAACAATGTTCTTTCTTTTTTTCTTCAAACGATTTCTGAAGGTTTTGTGTATTTGGATGATGATGATGTTTGAAATTTTTTTAGGGTTTTTGTGATGTTGGCTCAGCTTTTGCTTCTCATAATTTGTTGTTTTGGTATAATGGTTCATACTCAATTATTTTAGTGTTTGGCCTTTTTTGATATAAGGAATCTGAAAAGTGATCATTTATATATTATTTAGTAACTGAAGTTTGTTAATTTTTTATTTGCTCAGTCACGTAAAGTTCCTGAAACTCCAAAAGAGCTGATTGAATACTTACTTGACAATGAAGCTCAGGATTTTGAATTTGAGATTGCCAGAATGAGACCTCGGTTCGTATCGTAGTACTTTTCTGAGTGAATGTGATTTGTATTGTACTTGTATTCTGTTGTGATGGAGTGTTTTGTTATGCAGATTAAACGAGGAATTCTTTTCGGAATTAAAATCTGAGTTAGGGCAGATTCTATTTGCGGTTAACAAAACCCCGGTTGGTTGGATTCTATTTGCGCTTAACAAAACCCCGGTTTGAATATTCTCAATCAAATTAGTCATTGTAGATTTGTCATTATGAATGTCAAGGACTATTTTAAAATATCAATGTAGTTTCACATATTCTAGCACTTTCACATATTCATGCTCTATAGTTTTTTTTTTCACAGTTGCAAGGCAAAGGTTCTGCACCTTTAGCTCCAACACTAATTACGTTTTTCTATTGTAGGTTGAGCTTCAAAGTTTACTTCTAAGTTTAATGTGAATGTTGTGTAAATAATCACGTTTTTCTATTGTAGGTTGAGCTTCAAACAGTGGATGGATTGGTAAAGGATAGAACACAATGTGCCCCTTCCGATTATGTTCCATAGAATATGAATCAAGTAATGTACCCCGAAGTCGTCTTCTGTGGCAGGATCGTTCGGGGTACAGTTATTTGATTCATATTCTGTGACACAATACAACATAGCTCAGGTGACTACTGGTTCTCCACTAAAGCATCAATACAACATAGCTCCAGATAATACAGGAAGCGTACATTGGTTGCATAAGAACTCGGAAGTTGTTTCCCATTTAGTTGTTTTGGTTTAGAAACATGTGAATTGGTTTAGTTGTTTTGGTTTAGAAATATATATATATGTATTTTGATTTACATTAATGGTATATAATATAATACTTTTTTTGTATATAATCGATATCGATTATAATGGTATATATCGATTTGAAATGATAAATTATAGGTTCATGAAAAAATACTGCCAAAAAATAGTAAATTACAGGTTCTAAAATATTGCTGCCAAAAAGTGCAGGTTTAGAAATAATAAAAAGCATAAAAAAAAAAAACGCAACATACGAAAGCGCTTTTGAAAAAAGCGCTCTTATAGGGGTGCCTACCAGAGCGCTTTTTCCTGAAAAGCGCTCTTAAAGGGGGGCCTACAAGAGCGCTTTTTCCATAAAAGCGCTCTTATAGGGGGGGCCTACCAGAGCGCTTTTAAAAGCGCTTTCGTAGCCTATAGCAGCGCTGGCTTTGGCAGCGCTTTAAAGCGCTGTTAAAGGCCAATAAAAGCGCTTTTAAAGCCCTTGAACGGCGTAGTGCAAGGGCCTTCCGAATCCAAATCTTTCCAAGGGCCTTCCGAATCCAAATCTGTGGTGTCAAAATTTGAATATATTTTTATTTATTTAAACCAATCAAACAATTTATAAGAAAATCTTAAAACTTGAAATTATAACAAGTAGATTCATATCTATTTTAAATCAATTCAAAAAAGGGCTATTGTTGGGTCAATTAAACTCAAATATCTATAAATAGTTGTAAAAATATTTTATAAATATCGATTTGATATAATGTGATTGAGTGCATCTGTAAAAAAATTTACAACGCTAATGTAAAGTTAAAAATTAAGAGAAAAAACTTATACTAAAACGACCAAAAATCATGTAAGAAAAACAATAGAGATAATAATGGTATTTATATTAGGTCAATACTCCTGTACTCTAGAGTTTTGTTGGGTAAATACACATTATCCAATCATGGAACAACATGTCACTTTTCTATAATAATTTAATTTTAAAAAAATTCAAATAAATTTTGCTTCAAAATATGAGTATCCAATCAAAACTAACTAAAACTTACCCGTACTTAAGAATTTACCTTTATATTAGTATATGATAAATGTTACCGTATTAATGCATTTAAGCTCTCTCTAAAAAAATATTGAAGCGAAACATGAAGGTTTGAGTCATTATCTTTTTTCTTTATATTTAATAGTCAAAGTCATTATCTATAGTCGCATGTAACCAAAAGTAAAAATATAGAGACTCTCGAGAACCTTACCTCCTTCAGCCCTTGCTTCTTCTATCTCGGGGGTTTCCATTTTCTTCAAAGCTTTTGCATAGAAAACCCCGTCAAGGAGAATACGACCACGATGCTGAAAAGACA
The DNA here is from genome assembly GCF_029867415.1 of Vicia villosa. Taxonomy (NCBI): domain Eukaryota; kingdom Viridiplantae; phylum Streptophyta; class Magnoliopsida; order Fabales; family Fabaceae; genus Vicia; species Vicia villosa. The sequence goes on along the minus strand of NC_081186.1, from coordinate 126,064,615 downwards.
CCAAACATAACTCAAGGAGGTATTAAGAAACACAAATAAAGACAACTACATAATGAAAAGGAAAACGAATGATGGTATGTTTGGGTTACTAGCAGAAATGAAAAAAACGCGGTGAAAAATCACAGTATTGTAGAAGCCACCTTTTGTAACTTTTAGTTTTCACGGTGAGATGCTTCCCAAACTTATGATGGCGATGGAAAAAAGTTAAACCAAACACACGCTGAGTCATATACATATTTAGAGGTGTGTTATAGGCCCTTCAAAATTGGGCACTATCCCTCGTGCTTACTGGTCAATAAAAGATTCTCTAAATAGTGGCCTAAGAATAAGAAGCCTAGTAGGAGATTTAGCAAGTCAATCTAACCTATGTGATTTGACTTTTTTTATGGTTGACAATTCTATATATAATATTGCAAGAAATACAATTAACATTCCTTAAAAAAAGTCCAGAGAGCTATTAGATAAGAAACGTCTAGTAATGTATATACCTTACATGTACACACTTTGATATATTATGTATTACATCAAAATATTCATGAGATAAGATTAAGAACATCTGATAATATATATACCTTGCATATAAACTTCAAAATATTCTCTATTACATCAAAATATCCAGGATTAAAGACTGGGTGACTTAGTATTATGCATCCATAGTGCACTCCTCCAAATTGTTGAAAGTTTCCATGACATGTTCGACAGGTAAATGTCCTATTAGCCGGACCCTAAATTGAATGTAAAAATTGTTGGAATAATATAGCAAGTGTGAGTAAGTGGGGAATGTCCCACATTTGATAGGAATGTTGAGAATTGAGCATACATAAGTGTTTACGGTGATTTCCGGTAAACAACCGCTAGTCCTCCAAACTATAAAATATACTTTGGTTACTCACAGGATCGACTAGATTGATCCTAGGACATAGTCAAAAAGTTTGTCATTTGTGATAAATTGGTTCATATTTGTTGGTTACTTGTCTTTCGAAATAATAAATAAACGAAGTGTAAATATTGACAATTACCTTGTTATACACGTAAATATAACTCTGGCAAAAGATAGAATAAGGATAAACTTGCAAGAAACTTCAAGTACAAGAATGTAAATTACAGAAAGTAAAGGCTTCGAAGTAAAGTTAAACGAAAGACAAAGTTGCAAGAATGTAAATAACTGAAATGTAAAGAAAGATGGAAAAATACTGAAAAAGATACTTGCATAAAGATGAAAACAAACGCGTTTAAAATGGTGGTGTCATACATACATTTCTCAGCGAACTCGTTCTCTTTAACACTTGGTACTTGAGTAATTTGTGAGTGATTTGTACAAAATGAACACACAAAATCCTAACACTAAGACCCTTATTTATACTAATTTCGACCCTAACGGTCCTACGTTAATAAGATGCCACGTTGCTCACATGCATATGCTTCGAATTCTTGGGGCGCCATCTGTCTTTGTTCGGTTACACAGATTATTTCGAAATTCAAATCCTCCCGCCTGAATTCTCCTTCGATACGTGGCAACGTGATCAACACCGAGAATGCTACGAAAACACGCTAAGCTTCAGTACCCTTCGTATTTCGCAAAAACGCTTAAGTCTTAAAGACAATTTATTTCGAACCAGCTCCAATACTTATTATCTTTACTTCAACTTAAACAACATCCTCGAACATGGCCATCAGTAGCCATTTATTTCTCGAAATGGTCATCAGTAACCATTCTTCTTCGAACTCTAATCCTTCAAAGAATATTTTCTTCAAACGAAATCTCCAGCCAAAAAATTGCCCCCAATAAATGCCTGTTTCGGAAACAAGAGAAATAGGCGTTTCTTGTCATGATGAGATTTCGTCTTACTCACTCCTTAGAGTTCCAAGACAACTGACTAACGTCATAATCATTTATGACTCAACTTTCGAAACGTCTTGTCATTTCCAAAAACGTCTCTTCAAAACGTGCATTCCCATGTTTTGTCATTACTTGTGATCATTGCTCCTATATACTAGGAGTAAGGCTAACAGCTGTTCGACCGCCGTTAGATTAAATCAGCGCTTGCCGTGTGTCTTTTGACCTTTACCCAAAAGATTTAATAGGGTTTCCGTTAAACCTTTAAATACTCAAACCTCTTGCCTTTACATAACTTCCACTTTCATTCTCCTGTGATTTATCACAGAAAAGAAATCCTCTTTGGTTTTGTTCAACCCAACTCCCAAAACAAACTCATCCACGGCGTCTTCTTCAAATGCTCTTCAACCTATTCAAAAGCTTCAAAATCCCATACAGATAGGGAATCAACAACATATTCCAGACCCAAATTCCGCAGAGGCGCGTGCTATCTACGCTTCTTAGGTAATCATTCCTTATGAACTTTCTGGAAAAACTCACGCCTTCATGGGCCCTTTACCTGTAGGAAATAACCCTTCTCTAGGTAAATTTTTCCCTGCTTATTATAAAACTAGGCCTTTGGTTAGTAAGAACAAAATAGATGAAGATGGTCATCCAATCTTAGCTGAATCTGTCAATGCAAATGAGACTTCGACGGAAGCTACCGCCACTTTAGAAAAAATTAGGTTAAACTATGTAACCAATTTCGTGAAAGTCTTTAGGTCAATTCCTTTAGCAAAAGATCTTGAGTTGTATTACGCTTGGCTAACTAAAGTAGAAAAACAAAAGGCTTCCTTTTGGAAGGAACTAGGGATTAATGACCTAATCCAGTTATCCAAAACAGGTTTAGAATACAACCAAACCATGCTAGTAGCATCAGTACATTTCTGGGATGCTTCTCACAATACTTTCCACCTTCCTTGTGGAATGATTACTCCCACTCTCTTCGACATAGCCGCTATCACAGGGCTTCGAGCAACCGGGGAAATCTTCGATCCTAACTTCATGGATACTGACACCATCCAGTTCAATGAAGCAATAGTCACCTATACTGCTTTTATCCAAAGATACCATGTCCAAACGACTATAGAAGTCACAGATGAAGAACACATTACATTTCTAGCACTCTGGCTTTCGAGATGCGTTTTTTGTTCTAGGTCCATCCAAGTGGCAAAGAGATATCTTTGTATGGCTAACCAGATAAATGCTGGGAAAAAGTTAAACTTAACCCAGTTAATTCTAGGATTTCTTTACGAGAACCTTGGTGAAGCAACAGATCTTGTAAAGAACTACAAAACAGGATCTCTTCTTTTCGCTGGCCCCTTCCGGTTGTTACAGCTATGGCTCAATGCCACCTTCGAGGCTCATCTCCCATACAAAGGTGTTGTGAGTGAAGAAGATACAGCCATAAAAAATCGAACAGTGGAAGGAACTAGATTGGCTCACCTAACTCCAAAAGAAGAAACGGGAAAGCTTCAAGAAACCTTTTTAGCGTACATGATGATGTTTGCCAAACGTTATCAATATATTCCTTTCATGGCTCCCTTTGTAAAAAGAAAAGTAGGTCCTGAATGGTTTACTCGTGAATTTCCAGCAACTTCTCCAGACCAACAAGCCGAATCTATGGTTATTTGGGAGGCTTTCCTCACTCCTAAACTGTTATATCACCGACTTCGATCCTCCAAAAGTCATTGTTGTCTTCTTTGCTACCAACCAAATCTGGTATCGAGACAATTTGGGTTGGTTCAGCTTAAACCAAAATGCATGTATGACAAGAGGAATCACATGTGTCTACACACTCTGCATTTAGCTGAAGATGAATATGAATCAAAGATCTCCAAATATGTTGGCATCACAACTCTCTCTCCTATCTCCTTCGAGCCTGCCTTCTATACTACCATATATTTTCATCAATGATGGACAGATTATTATACCACGCAAATCTTCGATGCTGAGAGCCTTACTCAGGAACTAACTGAAGCTTTTGCTGATGTGCATGCGAACTTCCATAAAGGTACTTCGACCCATATTAAAGAAATCCAAGCCTTTCAAAAATTCTTTGAAACTATCTACAGGCCTGATGACCTTAGTCGGACCGTTCGTGAAGCTGCGGTCACTTTACGTGAAAAGTTTTCTGCTAAACTGGATAAGCTAAAACTGCCCACGTATGTTCGACCTGAACTACGTTATGAGGTGGCTTTTAAGCTTAATCCTCCAAAATTCCCTCCACTATCTAGTGCTGATTTTGGTGTGGCTCTAAGTCCTCCTTTTCCAGTCTGGTTTGTGTGTGGGAATGTTACCAAAATCCTTCGCGAACAATCTAAAAAACGCGCTGAACGTGTGGTTCCGACTAGGCATACCTTGGATAATTTCAAAGGAAATCTTCATTTAAGTCTTGAGCATGTTCGTGTTTTGACTCCTATACCTGAAGGTTGGAGTTTGGATTATCCTTCAACCAACTTTTCTTTCCTTACTTAAATGCTGACTTCTATCTTGGTCACAACTGTGAGTCGAAAGAAAGTCATTAAAGAGACCCCTGCACAGAAAGGCGCTGGAGCTTCGAAAAGCACCAAAACAAGTGGGAGTGATTCTGTCACTACTGGCAAGAAACCCACGGTACATTCATACCTTATACTTTAACGTTTGCAATTTCCTGAATATTACTTACTTTATTTAATGTCGAAACGGAAAATTCCTCAGACAGATGCTTTAGATGATGAAGATAAATCTCCCCCTCGTACCAGACAAGCAGCGAAGAAAAGACAAAAGACTACCGTTTCTTTAACCAAAGAAAAAGGGCCTGGGACTTCAAAGCTTACTTCATCGAGTGATAAGGTATCTTCTGACGAATCACCTTTAAAGGTTGCTAGTACTATCACCATCGTAGAAAGCCATAATTCAAGCCCAGATAATGTTCCAACCAAGGTATTTGAATTTTACAACATAACCACTTTTTATGCTTAATTTTAATGGCTTAAGTTTACATTTTACCTTGTAAATGTAGGATGACGTGGGCACAGCTACTTCTGATCTCAAAACTTCAGATCTTAGTATTGATCTTGATAATCTTCAAGGTATGCGTTTGCCCTTTTTAATTGTCTCACAATCTTTTCAACTTTCTGACTTAATCAATTTTGGTCATACGTACAGGTATTCCTCAACGTAAATCTCCTGTACTTTCTCCAGTTCTGGAAGATGCTCAACCCCTTGCAACTATCTTTCCAACTACGCACGCTGAAGAAAGCCATTCCAATGACGCTTCTCCACCCACCCGTCAAGACGAAGGTATGGAAGAAAATCCTCAATGTTCCAATAGTGGTAATGCAGTTGAGCAGCCCACTGGGAGCGAAGATAATATCTCTGAACATGAGGATGTGGGTGAAGCTTCCAATCTGCCCATACCAGGTAATAATGAAACTTCGACCTTCGGGACTATAGTTACTCCTGCGGCTACTTCGAAGCAGACCCCTGCAGTGCTCACACCTACAGAACTAGAGCAACTCAAGAACACTGATCCCGTAAGCTTCCTCAAGACTATGATGAGTGCTGATAATGCTTCACCTATTAGGCTTGAAATTTATTCTAATATCTTAGCGGAAAGTGGTAAGAAGGATGATATTTCAAGCCTCCTTTGTCAAACAAAGTAAAAGTTCTTTGAAACCAAACTCATTGAGGTTCTAAGCAAGGATTCCACCAGCTGTTTTGGTTTGAACAATCTTCTGAAGAAGGTGGATTTACTCTTGGTTTCAGAGGAGTTTCTCAAGTGATTGTCTCGCTGAGTTCTCTGAGTGATCAACTTCAAGCTGATACTCTTCGAAAGCGAGATGTTGACGAACAACTCAAAGCAAAACTAGCTTCTCATGGTTCTTCGTGGAAAGTTGCTGGTGATGCAACAAAAAAGGCTAATGCCCTTGAGCTTGAGCGTGCAAAATACCAAAAAGAATACGAGACTTGTGAAGCGGATATCGAATCCTGGGAACAAGAAATTAAGCGCCTCTAAGAAAAGATACAAACTGCGAAATCTCGCCAGAAGGAAATCAAACAATCCCAGCAGAAAGAATTGACTGAAGTGGCGTAGTTAGGGATTCGACACCTCGAGACGGCACATAAATTAGTGCCAGAAATCGAAGAGCATAAAAAACAGCAGGCATTAGTCGAACGCCGTTTATCTTTATGGGTATCTCAATATTCCAAGATGAAAGATAATCTCTTTAAAGACTTTGATTAATTGTTTAGAACCTTGAACTATTTTTTGAGTTTCGTACTTAGTACTTCTTTTGTAATCAAACTATCCAAGGAATGTATGTACAATTTCCCTTTCGATTATCCCTTAAATTGTCAAAAATTTATTTTCCCACTATCATAATGATCTCAATAGTGCACCCACGTGACATGATTACTCTTCGCAGCCTCTCACGCCTAGACTTGACGTTTCTACTTCTCCAGCCGCAACCATCATTAAATGATGACATCACTTTTTCAAAACGTCTACTCAAGACGTGCGTGTATCAGTTACTAACATGATTACACTCCAACTTCCAAGGTGGGAAACATCAGAGTTCATAACTTCTCTTGGGGAAACCAAACCCGGTCCAATCATCATTTAAAGAATAACCACTCTTTTATGGCCAACGTCCTCTATATAAGCCTTAGTATTCTGCTCATTTCTTCATCCTCTTCCCATATTCTTCCCCAAGTTTTCTCTCTTCTTCTTGTACTTCTTTGAATACAGAGTTTGCAGAATTTCTTTTTTGTACTCCCTCGTTTACAATGACACCTTTGACTTACAATACCATCAGGTCTTCTATCAAGAAAGAATTCAAGCTTTCTGTAGAAGAGTTCGATGAGAACGAAATCAATGTTGACGCACTCTTTGCCAACCAACAACTACAGGTTTATCAGGGAATGCTGGAGGGATCTGTCTACCCCAACATGCTGGCAGACTTCTGGATGTTTGCATCCTTGCGGATGGACTCAGAAGGAAAAACCACCATAGTTTCACACATTCGTGAAATCTCTATCACTATTTCTCCTTCAACCATCTCTGAATTTCTGAGATGCGAAAACTCTGGAGAAGTTTTCCATGATAACTCCTTTACCATGACTACCTCTTCCGTTTTGAGGGCTCTCATGAATAATGACCCTTTCAGTGCCAAAATTATCAGAATTTGGCATCAACTCCTAGTGGGCAACTTCTGTCCGCGGAACCATGATCAAGAAAGCATTATGGTAGAAGCTCTGGAGTTCATTCTCTGTGCTCTTCGAGGAAGGAAAATCAACTTTCCCTTGCTGATTTTCAAACATCTTGCTGAAGCGGTTGCTATTGCTACTTCTCGTCAAGGCGTACCACCATGTCTTCCTTACGGAAGGTTGCTATCTCATATGTTTCTCAAGCAGGGGTTAGTGAAGAGAATGCGCACAGAAGGATTCTCAGATCTCTTTGAAGCAGAAAGTCTGCCCCTGTTGAGTCTAGAAGGTTTGGAACAACGGGTTAACTGAAAGATGCATTATTCGAGGCATTGTAGGCCTTAGTCTTATTGTTTCTAATTTCAAACGCTCCTTTTGATAGCTTCTAGCGTGCCTCTATTTTGTAACTTTGATTATGCATGCAAGCACAATCTCCTTAACTGAATGTACTCTTCTAATTATGATGAAGTATATTTTGACATTGATCTGTCTTCTAGGTTTATGCATATCTTACTTTAGATGTAGAGCCATTTTGGTGCTTGTTTCACCATTTTGGCCAACGGTGTAGGCTTTTAATGTATACGTTTTTGCAATTTTTACTTCGTGCATAATTGGCTTGTATCTTTTCAGATACTTCCCATTCACTTTTAAAATCCTACGATCTTTCGCCAACTCTTCTATCTTATAAGCGTTATTTGAGAACACTTTTAAGATTCGAAAAGGTCCTTCCCAGTGTCGGGACCATTTGCCTAAAGCCTGATTCTTTCGATCTATCGGCAAAATAACTTTCCAAACTAAGTCATTATTAATAAATGTTTTACCTTTCACCTTTTTGTTGTATGCTCTTGACACCCTCTCCTTTTGTCTTTTTATCATTTCCAACGCTCGAAGTCTTTCTTCGTCCAGATCAACTAATTCGTTCATCATCATTTCCCAATACACGTTTGGGGGAATTTCTGCTTGTCTCTGAATTCGGACGGATTGCAAGTATATTTCGACTGGGAGTACTGCATCGTGTCCGAACGTCAACTGGAAAGGCGTAGTATTAGTAGCTTCCTTTGGAGATGTTCGACAATGTAACACCCCATGAAATTCTTTATTTAATTTAATTAATTTTTGGATTAAATATTAGAATTATTTGAGTTAACTGAGAAAAAATGGGAATAACGAGACTAATGGGCCAGTGTCGCTTTTAATAAAGAGGGGGGGTGTATTGGTAGGCCCTATTACTAATTAAAATAGTTTTATTTTATTTTCCACAAAATAGAGGAATTGTGGGAAAGAGGAATAGAACTAAGGAGAAGAGAAGAGTCTGAACGTGAAAAGAGAAGAGGAGCGGAGAAGTGCGACACGAGGAAGAGCGAAGAATCAACCTTCAGGTAAGGGGGGACTCTTCCGTTTATCTTCTATTATGGGATTATAGGTAGTATGATAGAATTTGATCGTGTTATTCGTATCAATTGGGTTGTGCTTAGGTTATAGAAGTGTTAGGTTTTGGGAGAATTGATTTATAATGATTGTATTGATCATGTATTGGTGTTAATTGGATGGTTGAATGTATTATAAATGTGTTATAATATGTGTTTGTTTCACTGTATGCAAATCTGGTTGGAATGAGATTAGTTTGGTAGTGATTCGGTGAAAGAGGGACGAAATCGCAGGCTGTTTTCTGCGATTCGGAGTTCTGGAAATCGCCAGTTCGCGCCGCGTCCAGGAGTTGGCGCCGCGAACTGCTTGGCAGAAAGCCAGGAAGTTGTGTTGTGTTCAGTACGCACCGCGAACCTTCGTTTGCGCCGCGAAGGCGTAGTTCCTTCTCGTTCCGCACCACGAACCCTTGTTTACGCCGCGAAGGCGTAGTTCCTATTCGATCCGCGCCGCGAACTGTGTGTGGCGCCGCGTGCTGTTGGCGATAGGCCATTTTGAAAAGTTTAAAAAAATGTGTAACTTTTAAACCGTAAACCGGATTTTGGTGCCGTTTCGAGTACAGTGAAGCTAATCAAATAATTTATATACTCAAATGGTGTTTTGAGTTGTGGCTTGAATTATTTTTAAAACACCGATATTATTTGGTTGTGGTGGGTTATGCTTATAGGTACACTAATGAATATTTTACCTGTATGATGTTGTGGTTATAACTGGTGTTTATTATACATGTATTGTTGGTATGAAATATGTGTTTTATTGATGATTATGACATTGATCGATTTATGTGGGTGATGAGCATGTTATGGTTGATGCATGCATTCATAATCATTATGTGGCTGGTCCTTGACGATGGTGGATCAGTGGTAGCTAATTCCCATTGTGTGGAATTAGTGAGTGGGTGTTACCGTATCCTTGACGATGGTGGGTCGGTGAGTTGGGTTATCCCAGATTTTGGTACCACACGCATGTAGTTGCATTGCATTAGGCTGTTTTGCTATTATAGCATGAATGGAAGATTGTCCAATGTTATAATATGTGTTAATCTGGTTGTTTGCTTACTGATTGTATGGTTTGAATCTGATCATAACTGTGATTGGGTGAATGGCATGTGAAATGATATTTTATTATCTATATCTTATAACATTAGTTAAATGTGAATGAGACTCACCCTTACTGTTGTTATTTTTCAGATTGAGGAGTAGCTTTCGTACTTGGTGAGGATTAGCTCGTCAAGTAGTTCGTTAGAGTCAGTTAGGTCCGTGTCATGCTCTGGTCGTGTAACACTGGGGGCGTCGTTTAGAGTTACTTGTTAAACTCTTTTTATTTTGGGTGGATTTCTTATGTTGGTGTTTTAAGTCTGTGACTTGGTTGTTTGTTATTCAGATGTTAAAGATAATTCCGCTGTGTTAAACATGATGATCTGAATAAATTTGGTTGACGTTCTCTTTTATGGCATGACATGAGTATTATTGTTTAATTATTTGGAAGTTGTAATGCCCTTTTTCATGTTTACTCTGATTATTGTTTATTATTTATGCGGGGTATTAGAAGGGTGTTACAATAGTGGTATCAGAGCATAGTCGGTCGTTTGAGTCAGAGTCTTAGTGTCGGTTGACCCGTATGCGATTAGTGTAAGATTGACACTGTTGATACTTCTTGTTCTAATAAATATTGTTTGATATTTAGTAGAACAATGGCCGGAAGAGGAGGAAGAAACGACGATGCGATTGCTGAGGCTCTCGGTATGATTGCTGGTGTGTTGGGAGGGAATGCCAATGGAGCTGGAATTTGTGCTGACAGGCAGCTGAACAGTTTTCAGAGGAACAACCCTCCGTTGTTCAAAGGCACTCACGATACCGAAGGCGCCCAGAAGTGGCTAAAGGAAATTGAGAGGATCTTCCGGGTGATTGATTGTGACGAAAATCTGAAGGTGAGATATGGGACTCACATGCTGTCTGAAGAAGCTGATGATTGGTGGATGGCTAGTAGGGACAAACTGCAAGCTGCAGGTGTTGCAATCACTTGGGCTATGTTCAAGATAGAATTCTTGCGGAGGTACTTTCCTGAGGATGTTAGAGGTAGGAAAGAGATTGAATTTTTGGAGCGGACACAAGGTAACATGACCGTGCCGGAGTATGCGTCTAAGTTTGTTGAGCTGGCAAAGTATTATGTCCACTACAATAATGATGAGGCTAGTGAATTCTCGAAGTGTGTTTAGTTCGAAAATGGTCTTCGTGATGAGATTAAACAGGGTATCAGATACCAGAGTGTTGCACCCCAATTTTTGACCTCTGAGATCCCATCATTTTCTAAGTGTTATGATCATTATTGTTATACCCCAAAATCCGCCCCGCGTTTTTTTTTCTTCAAAGAGAAGTCAGCAGACTTCTGTCTAAAAAATTGGAGTTTTATACAATCTTGGATTTTTATTTCATAAATATCCTGATTTTATAAATACTCAATTTTTAGAATTTTTTATACAGTATTTTGGTTCGCTGTTAAATTTATTCTTACATAAACGCCAAATACTGTTTATCACTTCATACACTGTTTATTTGAGATTTATTTTCAGATAAATAATGCTGACGCAGTTGGTACAGAATTAAAATTTGCAGGCGCGGAGTCCGGGTTTCAGATTATACTGCTCAGCCAGTTACCAGTCAAACCCGCTATCAACGCAATTCTCCGTGTTTGTACCATCAGTCAAATCAATTTTTCGCACTTCAAATTTCCAAGATTTTGTTCTAGAAGTCTTCTGATAATCACGTGATCAACAGAGACTCAACACTGCATAAAAATTAGGTACGCCTAACTGTCTCCTACACAAACAGTCCCTAACTAGGGTTTTTGTTTTTTTTCTTCAGGAGAACGAGTTTTTGAGACCTCAAATGGATTTCATGGATCTCCATATATCTCAAAGTACCACCAGGCAAATTCTCAAACTTCAATTCGCTCGGACGCACAGTCAACAGCTCAAACAGTCAACAGACGACCAGTTTGACCAAAAAGTCAACAGACAGTCAAAAATGCAATTTTTTGTCAACATCCATATTTTGTCAAAAGATTCATCATGTGATAAATGGTTGATCATAATTCATCAAGAAAAGTTCAGAAATCGACAAAACTCAAATAAACTTTGACCGACCATAACTCTCTCATAATTTATCAGAAAAATTCCAACCAAAGCTCATTCTCAAGGAAATTCAATTCTCTACAACTTTGATGTTGGGACCAAGGTCAAGAAATACTTCCGCCTAAGAGATATAAGCCAAAGCATTACAGGTCATTTTCAAAGTCAACAAAAAGCAGTTTTTTGTCGAAGCCCATATCATTAAAATAACTTCTCCAAATGCAAAAACGCTTCCAAAGTGGCTTGTAGAGGACATCTTGGGCTTTCCAAAAAGTAAAAGAACACTTTCATAGGATCAAAATTGAAGGAGATATGCCTTGATGAAGTTGACCTTTTTTGGAAAAATGCATGAAACAAGTAATGACCAAATTTTTTTTTCTTTTCAAAAAGGCCAATTCTTTTGTGATTCAATCTTTATTCTCATATGTTTAAAGATATTCACAACATATCCATGATTCATGACATTTTTATTTCATTTTAATTAAATTTTATTCATTTAAAGTTTAATTAAAGTGAGATAATTCAAAGATATTATGAAAGATGCTTATGGTTGCCAATCAAGACCAATTCAAGATGCTTAAAGATATTATTGCAAGATTGAAGAGAATAATACTTGAGTGATTAAACTATGGTTAAGTTTTTTAACCTAGCATAAAAGAATATTCCATTCTTTTTCCACAAAATCAATCATGACAATTTCCACTGGCAAGGCTTTATGATCATATCTCTTTGCCTATAAATAGAGATTCATTTTCTTCATTCAAGGAGAGGGAAAAAAGGGGGAGGAACACAAAGAACAACAACAATCACCACAAAGTCATAGCTTAAATTTATATTTTTGCAAAAGTTTCAAGAAACTTGTAAAAATCAAGGCTCATTCAAATAGCCACTTTCAATCAATTTCAATCACTCTATTCCACTCTTGGGACATCATAGAGTAAGTACAATGTAATTTTTAATATGTAGTAGTGTTAGGAGTTCATGAATTAAAAACTCCATATTTATGCATATTTTCAATTTCTCAAAAAAAAAAAGTTTTAATTTTAGTTTTAAGTTGATAAAATGTTTGTTTAATTTTTAAAATAAATATATTTTATTTCTTTTCATAATTAATTTATTTTGCTTAATTAATTAGTAATTATGTAAATATTGCTTTTTTTCAATTATTTTCAACCAATCAAAAAACTCCAAAAATATTTTCCTTTTAGATTTAAGTTTATATTTTTTATAATCAAATTTTTGACATATAAAATAATATTTTTCTTGTTAAGTTTAATTATTTGTATAATTATTTGTTTAATTAGCTTGTTAATTAACTTAAAATCAAGTCCAAAAAAAATCACAAAAAGAATAAATTAAGTTTAATTTGTTTTATATTTATTTTTGTATATTATTTGATATTATTTCTTATCTTTTTCCTTTGTCCCGAATCAGAATAAAAGATCAAATATGGCAGAGATTGTATGCAGTGTATTTAAGACTTTTGGAAATTTATCGTGTAGTCGCTATGATTCTATCAAGCTTCTGATAAATTTTCATTAACTTTAAGTCCGAGCTCATCATTCACTCACCATCGATCTTCACTAACATCGTGGATATACTTGACTAGCTTCAAGATGATTCACGTGCTAACATACTGACAATTAACTTTAAATTCCGCATTTTATTATATTGTTCTTTATATTTCTTGCTTTATACTTTATTTTATCATTCATCATATTTATGTTTATGTTATTTTCTCTTCGTCCATTTGGACATATTATTTATGTTTCTGTCCTTTTTTCTTTGTCCATTTGGACATATTATTTATTTTTCTACTATTTTTTCTTTGTCCATTTGGACATATTATTTATATTTTTGTTATTTTTTCTTTGTCCATTTGGACATATTATTTATATTTCTGCTATTTTTTCTTTGTCCATTTTGACATATTATTTATATTTCTGCTATTTTTTATTTGTCCATTTGGACATATTATTTATATTTCTGCTATTTTTTCTTTGTCCATTTGGACATATTATTTATATTTCTGCTATTTTTTCTTTGTCCATTTGGACATATTATTTATATTTCTGCTATTTTTTCTTTGTCCATTTGGACATATTATTTATATTTCTGCTATTTTTTCTTTGTCCATTTGGACATATTATTTATATTTCTGCTATTTTTTTCTTTGTCCATTTGGACATATTATTTATATTTCTGCTATTTTTTCTTTGTCCATTTGGACATATTATTTATATTTCTGCTATTTTTTCTTTGTCCATTTGGACATATTATTTATGTTTCCGCTATTTTCTCTTTGTCCATTTGGACATATTATTTATGTTTCCGCTATTTTTCTTTGTCCATTTGGACATATTATTTATGTTTCCGCTATTTTCTCTTTGTCCATTTGGACATATTATTTATGCTTCCGCTATTTTTTCTTTGTCCATTTGGACGCATTGTTTATGTTTCCGTCATCTTCCTTTTGTCCACTTGGACCATATTTTTACCTCTGAGCTAAAACATTAATAATCAAGATAAAACTAAAAAAAAGCACTTTGCACACTTGCACCTCTATGGTTTTCCCTCTTATTACTTTTGTTTTAATCATACCATCATTTAAGAAAAGTATTAAATGCATAGGAAAGATCTTATAAATTGAGAGTAGATAATTCCTAATTGCTTGCTCAAACACTTTCATTTTCAAACAACGTATTTTCAAAACTTCTCATCTATTTTCAAAACTTTCATCTGGTATTTGAAGGGCATTATTCCCGGTGAAACTCTTCAGAGACCTATGTGACATATTGTCCATCTTCACTTCTTCTATTTTCAAATCAATAAAGCATTTAAAAAGTGAGCTAAGCAATTAAGAGCCCACGGATAACCATGGATACAAAGGGTGCTTAAAACCTTCCCTTTGTATAACCAACCCTCCGAACCCAAAATCTGTCAAAAGGTCTTTTTTCTGTTCTTTTATGCCTTTCCTAAATATTGGACAAAATAAAAGTCGGTGGCGACTCTTGCAAAAATATAAAAAATAAAAAAAAAGAAAGAGCAAGGAGTCAGTTCGCAAAAACCGAGTTTACACAGAGGATTCACAGGTTTGTCGATTTGGTTGACTGCAGCCGAATCTTTGAAGAGGACAATATTAAACTGAAGTCGTCACACTCTCGCGAGTTAGTCGACAGGAAAGGGAAAAAGCATATGGATCGTGGTAAGCCATATGGTAAGGGTAACCAGAAAGCTAGAGGCTGGAAGAAGCCTAGTGGGGGAGACTCTAGTGCCCCTATTAAGTGCTTCAAGTGTGGAGAACCTGGACATCGCATTCACGAATGCAAAAGTGAGGAAAAGAAGTGCTATAGATGTGGAAAGGCAGGTCACATTGCTATTGAGTGCAAGGGGAACACTGTAACTTATTTCAACTGCGGGGAAGAAGGTCATATTAGTCCTAAGTGTCCTAAGCCGAGGAAGAATCAAGTTGGTGGTAAGGTGTTCGCCTTATCTGGTTCAGAGACTACTCCAGAGGATCGGTTGATTAAAGGTACGTGTTTTATCCATGGCACTCCTTTGATTGCAATAATAGATACTGGAGCAACTCACTCGTTTATTTCATTGGATTGTGCTAAACGCCTGAATTTGGAATTATCTGATATTAATGGAAGTATGATCATTGACACTCCTGCGTCGGGTTCAGTGACTACTTTGCTTGCTTGTTTGAACTGTCCAATTGATATTTTTGGTAGAGAATTCGGAGTGGACTTAGTGTGCCTTCCGTTGGAACAACTGGACGTTATCCTGGGCATGAATTGGTTGCAATTTAACCGGGTTCATATCAACTGTTTCACGAAAACGATTATTTTTCCTGAAGATGTCATTGTTGGGGACTTAGAGTTGACGGCTAGACAAGTGGATAAAGCAATGAAGGACGGGGCTGCCGTGTTTATGTTGATTGCGTCCATGGAAGTGAAAAAGAAAGCGGTGAGTAGTGACTTACCGGTAGTATGTGAATTTCCGGAAGTTTTCCCAGAAGACGTAAGAGAATTACCGCCAGAGAGGGAGGTGGATTTTGCTATTGAATTAATTCCTGGAACTAGTCCTGTGTCGATGGCACTTTATCGTATGTCGGCATCGGAATTGACTGAGTTGAAGAGTCAATTGGAAGAGTTACTTGAGAAGAAATTTATTCGTCCTAGTGTCTCACCGTGGGGTGCACCGGTGTTACTAGTGAAGAAGAAAGAAGGATCAATGAGGTTGTGTGTGGATTACAGACAACTGAACAAAGTTACTATCAAGAATCGGTATCCCTTGCCGAGGATTGATGATTTAATGGATCAACTGGTTGGAGCGTGTGTGTTCAGCAAAATTGACTTGAGGTCGGGATATCATCAGATTCGGGTGAAGACGGACGACATTCAGAAGACGGCATTTAGAACGAGGTATGGTCATTACGAATATACAGTGATGCCATTTGGAGTAACCAATGCGCCGGGGGTTTTCATGGAGTATATGAATAGGATCTTCCATCCTTATCTGGATCAGTTCGTAGTAGTATTTATTGATGATATTTTAATATATTCTAAGAATGAAGAAGAGCATGCGGATCATCTTAGAGTGGTATTGGAACTATTGAAGCAAAAGAAACTTTAGGCAAAACTGTCAAAGTGTGAGTTCTGGTTAAATGAAGTGAGCTTTCTTGGGCATGTAATTTCCAAGGATGGTATTGTCGTTGACCCAACGAAAGTAGAAGCAGTGTCTCAGTGGGAAGCTCCGAAGTCAGTTTCCGAAATCCGTAGTTTCCTTGGTCTTGCGGGTTACTATAGAAAGTTCATTGAAGGTTTTTCAAAGTTAGCGTTGCCTTTAACTAAGTTGACTAGGAAGGGTCAAGCTTTCGTCTGGGATTCGAAATGTGAAGAAGGATTCCAAGAGTTGAAGAAGAGGTTGACTAGTGCGCCGATCTTGATTTTGCCGAATCCGGTGGAATCTTTTGTTGTTTATTGTGACGCTTCATTGTCGGGATTAGGAGGTGTACTAATGCAGAATCAACAGGTAGTCGCTTATGCGTCGAGACAACTCAAAGTGCATGAGAGAAACTATCGACTCATGACTTAGAGTTGGCAGCAGTGGTATTTGTGTTGAAATTGTGGAGGCATTACCTATATGGTTCAAGGTTTGAAGTATTTAGTGATCACAAGAGTTTGAAGTATCTCTTTGACCAAAAAGAGCTGAATATGAGACAAAGAAGATGGTTAGAATTTCTCAAGGATTATGATTTTGAACTGAATTATCATCCGGGTAAAGCAAATGTTGTTGCCGATGCATTGAGTAGGAAGTCCCTGCATATGTCTATGCTTATGGTGAGAGAATTGGATTTAATTGAGCAATTCCGAGATTTGAGTTTAGTATGTGAAGACACTCCTACCAGTGTTAAATTGGGTATGCTGAAGCTGACTAGTGGTATTCTTGAGGAAATCCGAGAGCGTCAGAAGACTGATGTAGAGTTGGTTGATAAGTTGACTCTGATTAACCAAGATAAAGGAGGTGAATTCAGAATCGACGAGAATGGTATAATGAGGTTTGGTAATCGTGTTTGTGTTCCTGACATTGCCGAATTGAGGAAGAGTATTCTTGAAGAAGGACATCGTAGCGGATTGAGTATTCATCCTGGTGCTACCAAGATGTATCATGACCTAAAGAAGCTATTTTGGTGGCCTGGAATGAAAAAGGAAATAGCTGAATTTGTATATGCTTGTTTGACTTGCCAGAAGTCGAAGATTGAGCATCAGAAACCGTATGGAGCTATGCAACCGTTATTTATTCTAGAATGGAAGTGGGATAGTATATCTATGGATTTTGTTTCAAGTTTGCCGAGGACGGTGAAGAATTGTGAAGCTATTTGGGTTATTATGGACAGGTTGACAAAGTCTGCTCACTTTATACCAATGAGAATGGATTACCCAATGGAGAAGCTGGCTCAATTGTATATTGAGAAGATAGTGAGTTTACATGGTATTCCTTCGAGTATCGTGTCAGATAGAGATCCAAGGTTTACATCCAGATTCTGGGAAGGTTTGCAGAAGGCTTTGGGTACTGAGCTGAGATTGAGTTCTGCTTATCATCCACAGACGGATGGACAGACAGAAAGAACTATTCAATCACTAGAAGATTTGTTGCGTGCTTGTGTGTTGGAAAAGGGCGGTGCTTGGGATAGTTATCTACCCTTGATCGAATTTACTTACAATAATAGTTTTCACTCGAGTATTGGTATGGCTCCGTTTGAAGCTTTGTATGGTCGGAGGTGTAGAACGCCTTTATGTTGGTACGAATCTGGCGAAGGTGCTGAGATTGGGCCGGAAATTGTTCAGGAGACAACAGAAAGGATTAAGATGATTCAGGAGAAGATGAAGACTTCTCAGAGTCGTCAGAAGAGTTATCATGATAAAAGAAGAAGGACACTTGAATTTCAAGAAGGAGATCATGTGTTCTTGAGGGTGACTCCTACAACTGGTGTTGGTAGAGCACTGAAGTCAAGGAAGTTGACTCCGCGTTTTATTGGTCCGTTTCAAATTACGGAGAGGGTTGGAGAGGTGGCGTATCGTATTGCGTTGCCACCAACACTTGCGAATCTGCATGATGTGTTCCATGTATCGCAGTTGAGGAAATACATTGCTGATCCATCTCATGTGATCCAAGTCGATGATGTACAAGTAAAGGATAATCTGACAGTTGAAACCTTGCCTATGAGGATTGAGGATCGGAAGGTGAAACAATTGCGTGGCAAGGAGATAGCATTAGTCAGAGTAGCGTGGGGAGGACCAGCCGGTGGAAATGTTACGTGGGAATTGGAGAGCCAGATGAAGGACTCCTACCCGGAACTCTTTGCCTAAGGTATGTTTTTGAGGACGAAAACTTTTCTAGTGGGGGAGAGTTGTAACACCCCATGAAATTCTTTATTTAATTTAATTAATTTTTGGATTAAATATTAGAATTATTTGAGTTAACTGAGAAAAAATGGGAATAATGAGACTAATGGGCCAGTGTCGCTTTTAATAAAGAGGGGGGGTGTATTGATAGGCCCTATTACTAATTAAAATAGTTTTATTTTATTTTCCACAAAATAGAGGAATTGTGGGAAAGAGGAATAGAACTAAGGAGAAGAGAAGAGTCTGAACGTGAAAAGAGAAGAGGAGCGGAGAAGTGCGACACGAGGAAGAGCGAAGAATCAACCTTCAGGTAAGGGGGGACTATTCCGTTTATCTTCTATTATGGGATTATAGGTAGTATGATAGAATTTGATCGTGTTATTCGTATCAATTGGGTTGTGCTTAGGTTATAGAAGTGTTAGGTTTTGGGAGAATTGATTTATAATGATTGTATTGATCATGTATTGGTGTTAATTGGATGGTTGAATGTATTATAATATGTGTTTGTTTCACTGTATGCAAATCTGGTTGGAATGAGATTGGTTTGGTAGTGATTCGGTGAAAAAGGGACGAAATCGCAGGCTGTTTTCTGCGATTCGGAATTCTGGAAATCGCCAGTTGGCGCCGCGTCCAGGAGTTGGCGCCGCGAACTGCTTGGCAGAAAGCCAGGAAGTTGTGTTGTGTTCAGTACGCGCCGCGAAGGCGTAGTTCCTTCTCGTTCCGCGCCGCGAACCCTTGTTTGCGTCGCGAAGGCGTAGTTCCTATTCGTTCTGCGCCGCGAACTGTGTGTGGCGCCGCGTGCTGTTGGCGATAGGCCGTTATGAAAAGTTTAAAAAATGTGTAACTTTTAAACCGTAAACCGGATTTTGGTGCCATTTCGAGTACAGTGAAGCTAATCAAATAATTTATATACTCAAATGGTGTTTTGAGTTGTGGCTTGAATTATTTTTAAAACACCGATATTATTTGGTTGTGGTGGGTTATGCTTATAGGTACACTAATGAATATTTTACCTGTATGATGTTGTGGTTATAACTGGTGTTTATTATACATGTATTGTTGGTATGAAATATGTGTTTTATTGATGATTATGGCATTGATCGATTTATGTGGGTGATGAGCATGTTATGGTTGATGCATGCATTCATAATCATTATGTGGCTGGTCCTTGACGATGGTGGATCAGTGGTAGCTAATTCCCATTGTGTGGAATTAGTGAGTGGGTGTTACCGTATCCTTGACGATAGTGGGTCGGTGAGTTGGGTTATCCCAGATTTTGGTACCACATGCATGTAGTTGCATTTCATTAGGCTGTTTTGCTATTATAGCATGAATGGAAGATTGTCCAATGTTATAATATGTGTTAATTTGGTTGTTTGCTTACTGATTGTATGGTTTGAATCTGATCATAACTGTGATTGGGTGAATGGCATGTGAAATGATATTTTATTATCTATATCTTATAACATTAGTTAAATGTGAATGAGACTCACCCTTACTGTTGTTATTTTTCAGATTGAGGAGTAGCTCTCGTACTTGGTGAGGATTAGCTCGTCAAGTAGTTCGTTTGAGTCAGTTGGGTCCGTGTCATGCTCTGGTCGTGTAACATTGGGGGCGTCGTTTAGAGTTACTTGTTAAACTCTTTTTATTTTGGGTGGATTTCTTATGTTGGTGTTTTAAGTCTGTGACTTGGCTGTTTGTTATTCAGATGTTAAAGATAATTCCGCTGTGTTAAACATGATGATCTGAATAAATTTGGTTGACGTTCTCTTTTATGGCATCACATGAGTATTATTGTTTAATTATTTGGAAGTTGTAATACCCTTTTTCATGTTTACTCTGATTATTGTTTATTATTTATGCGGGGTATTAGAAGGGTGTTACAGACAAGCCCAAAGTGCCTGGTCCAAAGTTTTGTGCCAATTTTTCGGATTCTTCCCTACATGATTCTTGATAAGACCAATTATTACTTTATTGGCTGCTTCGACCTGTCCATTTGCTTGAGCATAGTAAGGTGTAGAAGTAAATAACTTGAACACCATTTCTTTCGCAAATTCCTGCATCTTTCGACCAGTAAAAACTGATCCTTGATCTGTGGGTATGCTTTCTAGGATTCCAAATCTATACAAAATGTGTCTTTGAATGAACTCAATCACGACCTCTTTATCCATATTAGCTAGTGGTATTGCCTCGACCCACTTTCTAGAGTAGTATATTCCTACTAAAATATATCTTTGACCTTTTGAGGATGTAGGGCGAACTTCTCCTATTGAGTCTAATGCCCAACCTCTGAAAGGCCATGGTTTCACTATTGAACTTAATTCATTCGCAGGAGCATGTTGAATACTTGCGTGTTCTTGACATTCTTGACACCCTTTTGCAAACTCTATACAGTCTTTTAACATAGTAGGCCAATACATTCCATAGCAGAATAAAAGCCATTTCATTTTGTGCCCTGCTTGGTGAGCACCACATGCCCCACTATGCACATTCAAAAGTGCCAAGTATGCTTCAGCTTCGCCTAGACGTTTTAGTAAAACTCCCTCAGGGGTTTTCTTAAAAAATTTGTTTCCCATCAAGAAGTACGATAAGACTCTATACTTCACCTTTCTATCTGTATCTGTCGAAGGATCTTTCAAGTAATTTACAATTGAACTTCTCCAATCCGTATCTGCCAGGGAGTCTATGTTTAGAACTTCAAATTCCTCTTTGTTGGCAAAACCCAATTGTGAGTTTTCCAGATCACTTGGAGAAATTTTCGTTGCCATTGCTTTGCCTCTTACATTGATCAGCTCTTCTAGTTTCTCCTTCGATACTATATATCCTGAGGCTAATTGTGCCAAATCATTTGCTTCCTGATTGTTTACCCTTGAGACGTGCTTCAACTCCACATACTCGAATTTTTTAAGCAGCCTATTTGCTATGACAAAATATATGATCAAATTTTCTTTGATACATTTGTATTCTTTCGTCATTTGCTTAATTACTAATTCCGAGTCTCCTTTAATTTCGACTCTAGTTGCCCCTAATTCTAACAAAGCTTCAAGTCTAGCAATCAGTGCTTCGTACTCAGCTTCGTTATTGGAGCATAAGGGGTCTTCAAACTTATACTTGAGCTTTGTTGGAATTCCATCAAGAGAAATTATTAATATCCCAACGCCACTTCCTTCTTTATGCGTTGAACCATCGAAGTATAACTTCCAAGGCTTCAAATCTACATATTGCTGAGGATTTTCAATCACTGAATGGTCAACAATGAAATCTGAGACGATTTGTCCTTTCATTGCCTTAAGGGGTTGAAAGATTAGAGAGTACTCAGTAAGGGCCAAAGCCCATTTGCCAATTCGACTGTGTAATATTGGTTTAGATAGCATATGTTTAATGACATCAAAATGAGATGAAATGTAAACATCAACTGGATTTATATAATACTTGAGTTTAATACAAGAGAAATATAAACAAAGGCAGAGTTTTTCTATGGCGCTATACCTAGTCTATGCATCATTGAGTACTCTACTTAAGTAATAAATGGCTCTTTTGATGCCATTGTCATCTTCTTGCACTAGCATGCTACCTATTGTATTATCTGAAGCTGAAATATACAAGCGCATGTGCTTCTTCCCGTTTGGGTGAGACAACATTGGTGGATGCATCAGATATTGCTTGATTTTCTCAAAAGCTTCTTGATGCTCAGCATGCCATTCGAACTTCCCTTGCTTCAGTCGAAGTAAGGGGAAAAAGCTTGCGTGCGTCCACTCAAGTTAGAGATAAACCTTCTCAAGAAGTTTATCTTTCCCAATAACGATTGCAATCTTTCTTCGTGGATGGAGGCTTTGTTTCCATAATAGCCTTTGTTTTGTTCTGGTTAATTTCTATTCCTTTTTTATGGACTACGAAGCCCAGGAAATCTCCAGCTTGCACAAAGAAAGCACATTTAAGGGGATTCATCTTTAAGCCATGTTTTCTCATTCTTTTGAATGATTGACTCATATGATCAAGATGACTGCAATCTGAAACAGATTTTATAACGATGTCATCTACGTATACTTGCATGAATGTCTCTATAAAATCATGGAATATAGAATTCATGGCTCTTTGATAGGTTGCCCTAGTGTTTTTCAAACCAAAAGGCATCACAACCCATTCATAGGCGCCTATTGCCCCTGGACAATGAAAGGCTGTTTTCGACACATCGTCTTCTGCAATGAAAATCTGGTTGTACCCAGAATATCCATCCAACATACTTAGGTACTCGAAGCCTGCGGCTGAATCTACTAGCATTTCTGCCACAGGCATGGGATATTAATCTTTAGGGGTTGTTGCATTTAGATCACGAAAATCTATACATACCCTCAATGAACCATTCTTTTTAATAACAGGCACAATATTAGAAATCCATTTGACATACCTTGTAGTTCTGATGAATTTGCAGCGGAGAAGCCTTTCGACCTCTGTTTTGATCTTCGAGAGAATCTCTGGTACGAACCTCCTAGGAGTTTTCTTGATGGGCTTCTTCCCTTCCTTTATAGGCAGCTTTAATTCGACCAAGTCTCTCCCTAAACCAGGCATCTCATCGTAGTCCCAGGCGAAGCAATCTTTGTTTTCTGCATCATCCTCCTCGCAATCTTCCGCCTCTGTTTCCTAGTTGAATTCATCAGGAAGCACTGATACAACGTTGCAATTGAAGTTTATAGATGACACACAATCAGAGTCAAAGTCATTAGTCATTCTGTCATCTTCTTTCCAAGGACTGGAGTGCGTCTTTTCCTCTTCTTTCTCATTCTCAGAACTGAACAACTTGCGCTCTAAGGGAGGTTTGCTTGATCGTGCCCCTTGCATTGGGACTTTGGTACTGCTAGACTCTCCAACCTCTTTTGTCTTATATTCCTTCTGAGCTTTCTTCATCCTTTGGTGCCTTCTCCACTGGGACCTGGACATAAGATGCTTTCCCTTGTAGTTCTCCAACCTGTACATCTCTCGATTTGAGGTTTGGAATTGCTTCCTATAAGCCATTGCAGTTCTTCCTCCCTGGTCCCAACTTCGCCAGTTGTTGTTTCTTGCACCTGCTTGTGTCCATCTATCCACGGGTATATTTGCAGGAAGCTTGAATGTCACTCTTCGAGCTTTAGGATGAGGACTATCAGGTCTTCTTGATGGTGTTCGATTGTCGAACACATACAAGTTGGGACGGAGTCCCTGAGATTTGCTACCAGAAGTGAATAGCGTTCTTTCGAATGATTGTGCCATAAGGTTATCATAGACTGCCCCACATCTGGGACACAAAACAATTTCTGTGTTTTCCTTGTGGCACCTGACTAGGAAACCCACCAGGGTTTCTTCGGGCCTAGGATACACCTTTAGAAATAGGTTTCCTCCTCTCCAAGGTTGTTCCATCCTTTCTCGTTGGGCCCTCTCATAGTTAGCTTGGACCCTTCGATTCAGCATGATCGAGCATCTTAGGCACATTGGCATTCGACCAGAATTCCTCTCGTGGCATCTCCAGAGATAATCTTTCAAATTTTCAACTTTATGTGGGAGCTTCACCACATTGATGTTTCCCTGTTCTCTCATCAAACACTTCTCCAACTCCTTTATTTCAGATAAAGGTGGTCTAACATTCACCATATTGACAACCGCCGGGGGAGCTTCAGAGAGCTTTATCTGTTGGAGTTTCACCCTGAGGTCTTCAGTGGCCTCTCTGGTTTTCTCCTCCACATCTTCATTGATTTTGATCTCAGCAGATTCTTCAACATCAGTATTGAAGGTTGTACTGTCGTTTAGGCTCTCAGTAGCCTGCTTTCTAGATGAAATTAATTCCAATTCAGCAACATCAGTTTCAGACACCTCCACCATGTTGACATCGAATGGTTCACACAAGTTAGTGTCAGCAACATTCAAAGGATATGCGTCAACCTTCATATTATTCTTTGTCTTATCAGCGAATTTCAGACGTCCATCCTTGATAGCACTCTGAATTAGGTCCCTGAAAAGAAAACATTGTGAAGTTTTATGGCCTAAAAAACCATGATATTTACAAAAGCCTTGTTTCTTCCGCTGTTCTAATGGAGGAACTTTGGAATTAGGAGGCACTATCATCTGGCCATCTTTTACTAGCAAATCGAATATTTCGTCACATTTAGTGACGTCGAAAGTATAAGTTCTCTTTGGAAATCTATCGCTTTTATCATTCTCGACTGGATTTTTTCCATTCGAAGAGGTGAGCAACTTGCAAGAATAAGGTGGTGCCTCTTTTAATTAGGCTAGGTCTATTTCAACCTCTTCAACATTGTATGAATCCTCGAATGGTTTGCCCTCAGCGTCTTCAGCTTCAACGTACGCCACCCTCCCCTTCTTGTAACTTTTATTTGCTCTGGCCTTTTCTGCTTTTAGTCGTTCGACTTGTCGAACCCTATCTGCCAATTGGGCCATATCCCTTAAGTATTGGGTATCCAGTTTATTTTTGATTGAATAGTCTAGACTGCCCGCAGCCATCTCGACTAATTCATGTTCTGGGACAACTGTGAAGCATCTTGACTTTAACAAACGAAACCTGTTCAAATAATCATCTATAGGTTCTGTGAATTTCCTCTTGATGCTAGCCAATTCTTTCAAGCTTATCTTGGTCTGACCCATGTAGAATTGTTCATGGAAGAATTTCTCCAAGTGTGCCCATGAATCTATGGAATTTGGGGGTAAGGTGGTAAACCAAGTAAAAGCATTTTTCGTTAGCGAACTAGGGAAATATTTAATTCTCAAATCTTCATTGCCTGCTAAATCACCGGCTTCCGTCAGATATCTGGATATGTGTTCCACCGTTGATTCACTAGTGTCCCCTGAAAACTTCGTGAATTTGGGTACCTTGGTACCTCTTTGTAATTCTATTTGCATGATAAATTTTGCTATAGGGGATGTGTAATTTGGACGTCGAAGTCTAGTGTTAAGGCCATTATTGGCCATAATCCTCTCTATCATGGCAGTTAAGTTATTCTCCGTTGCCATATTTTCTCTCCTAACCCTTTGGACTACTTCGTTTGGATGTTCGTTCCTACCAACTACCCTCATACTGGGTCTTTCCTCGGCAGTCTCTTGTTGGCCAAGATAGGTCGTTCGACTCGGATTCTCTAGATCTATCAACTGGTGTTCTGTCCTAGGCGGAGGAGTTATATCAGCTGTTGTTATCCTAGGCGGAGGGACCGCATCCTGAATACGTTCTATGATTGGATCACCCTCTCGATATGGGGGTTGGTTATTTCTTCGCCTAGTCCGTGGAACTCCCATGAAATCTGCCATTCGATTCATTTGAGATGATATTTTTTGGAAGATTTCTACATTGTCTTGGTTAGTCCTGGTCATGTTTGCAACTAATGGGGTAAAGAGTGACCCTATTTCTCTGGTAAGAACACCTAGCATGTCATGGTTACTTGCGTCCATTTCTTGTCTAAATGCTGCTTGACTATTAGTAGTTAAGAGAGGGAATTGGCTAGATGGGCCTGTATTTTGAGCACTTCAGCCTATCGAACCCGTATTAGGCGAAAATATAGTGGCATTAGGAGCAGTATATGTAGGCCCTGTCCCTTGCAATCCTGTCATGTATGAATATGGCATTCCATAAGGATTTCCAGGCCTCCAACCTTCGAAAGCGGATGAAGTTGGCCTTGGGGTATATACCTGACTTGTCGAGAAAGGAGGTATCTCATTTGTGCTCGTAGTGAGCGGCATAGAGGTCGAACTAGAGACTGGGATTGTCCCCGAAGGAGTTGAAGTATTTTCGGGAGCAACCTGTGAAGTAACTATGGCCGCAGACCCTGTTGATGTTGGAACCTCTTGCGCTTCTGATGTAGAAGTCGAAACATGCGTAGTATTTGCTGCTAATGTTCCTGACCCTTGTAGGGTATCTTGATGCCCCCCTCCACTGGTTGAATTGACCATTTTCTTGTTATACCTTTGTTTTGGAATCGGTGGCTTACTGTTGGTTAGTTTACCGTTCCTAAGGTTCATACAAGGTCTTGATATGTTCTAGATAAAACAAAACAACCAATTAACAACAATCTGTTTGACACTGTCCCACTTGGCTTGCCAATTTGTTTACGGTGATTTCCGGTAAATAACCGCTAGTCCTCCAAACTATAAAATATACTTTGGTTACTCACAGGATCGACTAGATTGATCCTAGGACATAGTCAAAAAGTTTGTCATTTGTGATAAATTGGTTCATATTTGTTGGTTACTTGTCTTTCGAAATAATAAATAAATGAAGTATAAATATTGGCAATTACCTTGTTATACACGTAAATATAACTCTGGCAAAACATAGAATAAGGATAAACTTGCAAGAAACTTCAAGTACAAGAATGTAAATTACAGAAAGTAAAGGCTTCGAAGTAAAGTTAAACGAAAGACAAAGTTACAAGAATGTAAATAACTGAAATGTAAAGAAAGATGGAAAAATACTAACATTAAGACCCTTATTTGTGAGTGAAGGCTTCGAAGTAAAGGCTTCGAAGTAATTTGTGAGTGATTTGTACAAAATGAACGCACAAAATCCTAACATTAAGACCCTTATTTATACTAATTTCGACCCTAACGGTCCTACGTTAATAAGATGCCACGTTGCTCACATGCATATGCTTCGAATCCCTGGGGCGCCATCTGTCTTTATTCGGTTACACAGATTATTTTGAAATTCAAATCCTCCCGCCTGAATTCTCCTTCGATACGTGGCAACGTGATCAACACTAAGAATGCTACGAAAACACGCTAAGCTTCAGTACCCGTCGTATTTCGCAAAAACGCTTAAGTCTTAAAGACAATTTACTTCGAACCAGCTCCAATACTTATTATCTTTACTTCAACTTAAACAACATCCTCGAACATGGCCATCAGTAGCCATTTATTTCTCGAAATGGTCATCAGTAACCATTCTTCTTTGAACTCTAATTCTTCAAAGAATATTTTCTTCAAACGAAATCTCCAGCCAACAATAAGTGGGAGAACCCACTCACCTATCACCTTAAGGTTTTAGGTGGCCAAGTGGCGTGTCTCCTACAAATGTGCTTGTTCTTCAACTTTGTATTAATACTCCAAAATGCCCAATATCCATGGATGTAAATTCGTCACATTAAAGGGACCGAATAACTTGTATCGAAATGCCAAAGAAGAGATAACGGCGGTACAAGCGTGAGGGGGAGCATTGTGGACTCACACTTGAGGGGGAGCTCCTACTATAAACTCCCCCCATCATGGTATCATAAGCCTTTTGCTCGAGAAAGGTGATCAACTAACTTGTATCGAAATGCCCAATATCCATGGATGTAAATTCCTCACATTAATTCTTTCCCCAGATTTGTATCAATATCCACGAACCTTTCCATCTTAGTCTCACTTAATTTCTGATTTCAAATGAAAAGAAAGTTAAAAAGTTAATTGCAATAAATTGTGTAGAAGTGAAATTAATTAAGGAAAGGGTAAAGACAAAAGTGAAATTAATTAAGGAAATGGTAGAGACAAAAGTTACTTAAAGACAAAAATTCTTCACCTAGCATGTTTTGAATAATTGGCTACCTCTAATAGAAATAAGTGAAGGATAGAAAAACACTTAGAAAGGGGAGATTTGAATAAGTGTGACTTTAAAAACTCTTAAGATAAAAACAATGAACACGATTATTTTTATCCTGGTTCGTTGTTAACGAAACTACTCCAGTCCACCCCCTTAGAGTGATTTACCTCAATTGAGGATTTAATCCACTAATCAATCTGATTACAATGATTATCCACTTAGAACACCTCTAAGTCTTCTAGAGTATATTGATCATAACTTTATCACTCTAGGAATACACCACTTAGATAACCTCTAAGTCTTCTAGAGTCTACTGATCAACCGATCACTCTAGGAACCTTTTACAATCAATGTAAAATAAATGTTTACAAGAGTATTGAAATGCTTCTTCTCAAGCTATAATAACAACAGTGGTATTTCTCTTAAGTTCTAAGCTTAACACTCACTAAATATTACAAGATTTGTGAGGTTAAAGATGAAGTTCGTGAGCTTTGAATTTGACAGCGTTTTGGTATTTTGCGCAAGTGTTGTTTTTTTAGCTTCACATCAGAACTTCTATATATAGGCGTTTGAGAAGATGACCGTTGGGAGCATTTAATGCTTTGCGTGAATAGTACAACGCTGCATTTAATGTTTCACACTTTTGTCAACTACCTCGAGCCATGCTTTTGCTGCTTTTATTGACTTTGCCTTTTGTAGCTTCTAACGTTCCTTTTGTCAGCCAGAGATTAGACTTAATAGCCTGTCATCTTGTACTTGCTTCTGAACTCAAATTTGTAGATACAACGTTTGAATTATCAGAGTCAAAACAGCTTGGTAGATACTCTTTATATATTTCCTGAAATGGAAAATGCGAAGGATTACAGTACCACATTATCTGATACAAAATTCATATATAATGTTATCATCAAAACATAGAATATTGATCAGAACAAATCTTGTTCTAACAATCTCCCCCTTTTTCATGATGACAAAAACATATATATTTGATATGAATTTGCAATCAGAATATCAGATGACTAAAGACAATTACACAGATATAGCATAAGCATATAATCAGAGTGTGTGAATATGTCTCCCCCTAAGATTAACAATCTCCCCCCATGAATTTAATACTAGAAGAAATTTTTAAATAAAAGACTTCCATGAGTATTTTTCATTTCAGTCCAGACTTTCACTTAGCATAGAACTTCAGAATATTCAGAGCTTCTGCTTCTTGCTTCCATAGGACAACTTCAGAGCTTTGAATTTCTCTTTGTGATAAGATGTATAAGAGCATGTTGAATGTATCAGAACATCTTTGAAAGAATCAGAGCATTGTTGAAAGTAACAGAACTTTATTTGAAAAAAATCCTAGCTTTCTTCTTGCTTCTGATCTTGAAGCTTTACAGCACTAAGCTTGCTTCAAAACTTTCAGAACATGCTTCTTTATAGAATTTCTTTTCCTCATGTATTTACTTCTCATGTAGAGCTTTTTCAGAATATCTTCAATCCTGCAAAAACTATCAAAAACATAGAACTTGCAAATAATGTTAGAAATGTTGAGACTTAATCCCAGCAACTGATATAATAAACCAAATAAATTATCATGTTTCTCCCCCTTTTTGTCATAACATCAAAAAGCATAAAGATTCAGATGAAAAAAGACATAGAATGAAGAAGATAATATTTCATTGATTAACAAAATATCAGAAGTACAAAAGATGAAACAGATGCAAGACAAAACAGATGCAAGAACAAAGAAAATAACTAAGACCAAAAACAGACTACAACGGGCCAAGCCTATTAGCTAACATGGCCAGAAGGGTTTTAATCTCAGTAGTGTCCTGATTCTGAGTCTTCATGAAGGATCTGAATTCTTCATGCGTATCCTCATGCTTGTCTAGACGAGTAGCCAAGTCAGCTTGATTATGTTGAAGAGCCTTCTTAGTGTTCATCAACACGGATGTAGAGGTCCAGCAGAAGAAGCATCAAAGCTATTATCCATGACACGAGGAATCTCAGCACTTGCTTCAACCATGAGAACATCATCTTGATTTTCCTTAGAATGAGATTTCTCAGCAGGATGATTCTCAGCATCTTGATTCTCAACATCAGCTTCTGATTCAGAAGCAACTTCAGCATACACAGGAGCAGGGATTTCAGAATCTGGATTTTTAAGAGCCAGAAGGATGTCAGCCAAATTCGGTGGAGGTGTTGGAGCAACCGGTTCTGATGGGTATTCAACAATTGGATATACCATATTTGGTGCATTAACAGAGGGATTCTCCATAAGCCAGTTGAATATAGAGTGAAAGTATCCAGTTAGAACGTTGTACTGAGGCTTCCACACAACCATAGCAAGAGGATGCACTTCTTCAAGCTCATCAGAATATTCCTTCTCTTCAAGAGATATCCAGTTTCCGATGGGAAAGAAGTAGATGTCTTCAAAATCCCTTAGAATTCAACAAGGACCAGGAGCTTCAGCTTCACAAGCCTTTTGAAGCTTCAGAAGATCAGAATTAAGCTCTCTTCTAAAAGCTCTGAAGAGACTCCAAGTAGCAACATAATCCGTCCTGGCATTATGTGAAACCTTCAATGCTTCTAATCCTGTCTGTACCTTAAGCTTCAAAAATTCAAAACTTACACCAACAAAAAGTTCAGGGTTGGGGGTTTTGAATTTGGTGGTTGAGGAATCTGGGTTCAAAATGAAGTAGGGTTCAGGTTCTCTATCAAGAGAAAGAAATGATTATGCTTCATCCTCAGAATCCAAGACAACAAAAGCGGGGTCAGAACGAGGTTTAGGAGTAAAGTTGCAGGCACGAAAGAGTCCTTGTAAAGAATCAGAATTTGGAGATTCTGATGCGGTGGTATTGTTGGGAACAGGGGAGGCAACAGGGGAATAGTTTGAGTGAGGAGGAGGTTGAGAAGTGGATATAGTGGTGTGAGGAGGAAAGAGGGTTTGAAGGGGTAAGATTTCTAGGATAGGTTCAGAAACAAGATTAGGCATAGTGCCTTGAGTCTTGGGTGAAGGAGGAGGGTAAGAACTTTGGTGGTTGGAGGTGATTTGGCTGGGGCTTTTTGTGGTTGTATTTCTGGTTGAGAGAGTGGGGGAACTTCTGTTGGTACAAATTTTGAACTTAAAATAGGTACAAAACCAGGTTCAGAAATAAAC
This sequence comes from Vicia villosa, assembly GCF_029867415.1. Taxonomy (NCBI): domain Eukaryota; kingdom Viridiplantae; phylum Streptophyta; class Magnoliopsida; order Fabales; family Fabaceae; genus Vicia; species Vicia villosa. The sequence goes on along the minus strand of NC_081186.1, from coordinate 126,033,376 downwards.
ACACCTGAAGATTTCTTCTTGTGAGGCCTCTCAGATTCAGCTCCAACAGACTTTCGCTTCTTCTCATACACCATCTTCTTCTTTCCTTTTAACTCTTACTTCTTCCTTTCTTCTCAACTCATCCAAAGATGGAAGAGTTCGTCCACAAATCCAAGCAGGATCAACAGTTGTTTGTGTTCTAACACATGATTTCAGAATGTATGGAAATACTTTTGGAGAAGTGGTTACCTTCTCAATCAACTGCATTCATTTTAGAGAATTATTATTCAATATACTTCCATGAGTAGCAGACAGATTGTGAGAAGATCCCGCTGCTCTCAGGGTCTCTAACAAACCACTTTCTGTCAGAATATTTGAAATCATTCTTCCAAAAGGAATATCATTCTTCTTAAACGGATACTTCTTGCGTTCTTCTTCCCTTGATTCTTCAACATTTGTCTTCAGATGCTGAAACAGAATGTGAGAAAGATCTACTCTCATGCCTTTTCCAATGCTGAACAAAACATACTTCTGATCTTGATTGACGTAGGTAGCAGAGCTTGAAGGTCTTCTGTGATAGAGAGATCCCATAATGATCTTAGCCCATACTTTGTAGGAAGGCTTCAAGTCAGTAGTGTATAGAGAGGAAACTCCAGAAGAAAACAATTCACGGTCAACCTTATCCCAATCAGTTCTTCCATGAAGAGCTCAAGTGATTCCTCCTATACCATCAAGACTGTATAGTTTCTTTAACAGTTTTTCAGTTACAACAACCTAATGCCCTAACACAAAGGAAACGATAGCAGTTGAAGTAATAGTGGCATGGGTCCAGAATTCCTTAATCAAGTTTGGATAAACTGGTCCAACCAAACGTTCAAAGTAGTTTGTCCATCCTTGTACTAACATTACAGTTTTGATTCTCAAATCATGAGCCATGAGATTTTCAAAATCCATCATAGTTCCACAGAGAACCTCCAGTTCATCGTACGGAATCAAACAAGACTTCAAAGGAGAGCTTGGATATTTCTTTTGTTGAACTTGTTTTGCAGACGAGATCTTGCGTTGAACATTTGATGAAGAAGCCATGGATTCTTACTGAGATTACTGGGTTTAGTAAATAGGTTTTATGAATGCAAGAGAGACAAGGAAGAAACAAATGTACGAGAGATAACAAAGGTGAGAGAAAAGAGATGAAATGTATATAAGACGCGTTTATATAGGCACGGATGTGAAATAATATGCAATATGACTCTGAATGAAGGAGATTACAGAGTTTGAATAAATTTGCATTAAATGTTGAGTGATGTTAGGGTAGATTGTGATATTTGAAATGATTTGCACAGTTACCTAGGGCGGCGTCTCATCAACTGCACGCATGCTTGTCCAAATAGAATGAACACATGTTCATCATCTGGAATAGCTGGTGACAGCTGTTTTGCTTTAAAAGAGATTATGAATCAACTTAGACATATGAAACGTTAGTAATAAAATAATCAGAATATCTAATTGATCAACATTTTCAGAACTTCTTATAAGAAAATAAATGATCATTTCAAATCTAATTCATATATCAGAACTTCTCATCTTTTCATTCTGGGCATAAATCCATACTGATATTCTTCAGAATGAACTTAAACCTATCTTCAGCAAGGGGTTTTGTGAAGATATCAGCCCATTGATGGTCTGTATCAACAAAGTTTAAAGATAGAACACCCTTCTGAACATAGTCCCTAATGAAATGATGTATAATCTCAATATGTTTAGCTTTGGAATGTAAGATTGGATTCTTAGATAAACAAATAGCAGAAGTATTATCACAGAAGATAGGAATCTTACTCTCATATATCTGATAATCTTCTAGCTGACTCTTCATCCAGAGCATCTGTGTACTACACCCAGCAGTAGCAACATATTCCGCTTCTGTTGTAGATAGAGCAATTGTAGCTTGCTTGTTGTACCAGGAGATCATATGACTTCCAAGAAACTGACAACTTCCATAAGTACTTTTTCTTTCAACTCTATCTCCAGCGTAATCAGCATCACAATATCCTACTAAGTTGTATTCTTCAAATCTTCTGTAGACTAAACAAACATTAGTAGTACCTTTCAGATACCTCAGAATTATCTTAACAGCAGTTAAGTGAGATTCTCTAGGATCTGATTGGAATCTTGCACACAGACAAACACTGAATAAAATATCAGGTCTAGAAGCAGTAAGATATAAAAGAGATCCAATCATACCTCTGTAGAGCTTCTGATCTACCTTCTTAGTTACCTCATCCTTACCTAATATACACGTTGGATGCATAGGAGTCTTTGCTTCTTTGCTTTTTGAAAGATTAAACTTCTTCAGAAGTTCTTTCACATACTTGGTCTAATGAACATAAGTTCCTTCAGAAGTTTGATAGATTTGAATCCCAAGGAAATACTTGAGTTCTCCCATGAGGCTCATTTCAAATTCTACCTGCATAGAGTTAGCAAACTCCTTTCCAAGTGTAGCATTAGATGTTCCAAAGATAATATCATCAACATATATTTGAAAAATTAAAATATCCTTTTTAAAGGTTTTACAGAAGATAGTTTTGTCCACTTTTCCTCTAGTGAAACCATTATCCAGAAGGAAAGAACTTAATCTTTCGTACCAAGCTCTAGGAGTTTGCTTCAATCCGTATAATGACTTCTTTAGTTTAAAAACATGTTCTAGAGACTTAGAGTCTTTAAAACCAGGAGGTTGATGGACATATACTTTTTCATCTATATAACTATTTAAAAAGGCACTCTTAACATCCATCTGATATAGAATGATGTTGTTCTGAGTGGAAAAAGAAATTAATAAGCGAATAGATTCTAACCTGGCCACTGGTACAAAGGTTTCAGTATAGTCAATACCTTTTTGCTGACTATAGCCCTGAGCAACCAGTCTGGCTTTGTTTCTTACAACATCTCCTTTTTCGATTAGCTTGTTTCTGAAGACCCACTTAGTTCTAATGATGTTAAATCCTTTTGGTTTTGGAACCAGATCCCAGACATCATTCTTTTTAAACAGATTTAGTTCTTCTTGCATGGCAATTATCCAGTCAACATCCTCCAGAGCTTGATCAATAGAAGTTGGCTCGATCAGAGATACTAGACCAAATTGACATTCTGCATTGCTATTCAGGAATGATCTTGTTCTGATGGGATCATCTTTCTTCCCAATGATAACATCTTCTGAGTGAGCAGAGTTGAGTCTAGAAGATCTTCTGATAGTTGGCTCTGAAGGATAGAAAAACACTTAGAAAGGGGGGGTTTGAATAAGTGTAGTCTAAAAACTTGAACGATAAAAACAATTTGCATAGTTATTTTTATCCTGGTTCGTTGTTAACTAAACTAAACTACCCTAATCGCAACAGATTACAATGGTTTTCCACTTAGCCCACGACTAAGTCTTCTAGAGTATCCTGATCATAACCTGATCACTCTAGGAACAAATGCTTAGACACAAGCTAAGACTTTCTTAGAGTATCCTGACCACCACGTGATCACTCTAATTACAACTGCTTAGACACAAGCTAAGACTTCCTAGAGTATCCTGATCAACACTTGATCACTCTAGTTACTTACAAATTAATGTAATCAATTCTAAGAGTATTACAAATGCTTCTGAAAAGCTATAATCACAACAGTGATATTTCTCTTAACGTTTAAGCTTAATCTCACTAATATATTACAACAGCAATGTAGTGAGCTTTGATGAAGATGAAGTTTCTGAGCTTTGAGTTGAACAGCGTTTCAGCAAGTTTTTCAGAATAAGTTCGTTCAGGATTTGTTAACCTTGCTTCTCATCAGAACTTCATATTTATAGGCACTTGAGAAGATGACTGTTGGGAGCATTTAATGCTTTGCGTATTCCGTACAACATTGCATTTAATGTTTCACGCTTTTGTCAACTACCTCAAGCCTTGTTCACGCTGTGTCTACTGACGTTGCCTTTAATAGCTTCCAACGTTCCTTTTGTCAGTCAGCGTAGCCTGCCACCTGTACTTTCTTCTGATCTGATGTTTGTGTATACAACTTTTGAATATCATCAGAGTCAAACAGCTTGGTGCATAGCATCTTCTTGTCTTCTGACCTTGAAGTGCTTCTGAGCGTGATACCATGAGAACTTCAGTGCTTCTGCTTCTGATCTCAAGTTCTTCTGATGCTTTCATAGACCCATGTTCTGATTCTGCCTTGACCATCTTCTGATGTCTTGCCAGACCATGTTCTGATGTTGCATGCTGAACCTTCTGAGACAAAGCTTCTGAGCGCTGATTTGTGCATACTCTTTATATATTTCCTGAAAGGGAAATTGCAATGTATTAGAGTACCACATTATCTCACACAAAATTCATATCCTTGTTATCATCAAAACTAAGAATATTGATCAGAACAAATCTTGTTCTAACAGGCTCTTCAGAAATTCTGAGATTCTCTAATGAAGCAGCAACTTGATCTTCTGAAACTTTGCTTATGGGTTCTTCATGATCTGAGTTAAAGATTTCTATATCTGCAAAATTCTCAAACTGCTTTGGCATTTCAAGACCAAGCTTATCATTAAATCTGATATTGATTGATTCTTCAAAAACCAATGTTTCAGTATTGTATACTCTATAGCCTTTTGAGCGTTCAGAATATAACATACGCATCCAAATAGATGGAAATATGAAATGTTGGGCTTTCTGTTCTTTCACAATTCATAAGAAGTCTTATTGAGAATAGGACTGATAGAGATTCTATTCTGAATATAACATACAATGTTAATTGCTTCTGCCCATAAATGCTTAGCCATATTTGTTTCATTGATCATGGTTCTGGCCATTTCTTGTAGAGTCCTATTCTTTCGTTCTACAACTCCATTTTGCTATGCAGTTCTAGGACAAGAGAAATCATGGGAAATACCATTTTCTTTGAAATAAATTTCAAAGAATCTGTTCTCAAATTCACCACCATGATCACTTTTGAGCTTTATGATTTTACACTCTTTCTCAGATTGGATCTGAGTGCAGAAATCAAAGAACACTGTATGATACTCATCCTTGTGTTTCAAGAACTTTACCCACGTCCATCGGCTATAGTCGTCTACAATGACTAATCCATATTTCTTCCCTCTGATTGATGCAGTTTTGACTGGTCCAAAAAGATCAATGTGCAGAAGTTCTAGCGGCCTAGAGGAAGAGACAACATTCTTAGACTTGAATGTAGGTTTTGAGAACTTCCCTTTCTGACATGCTTCACAAAGAGCTTCTAATTTATATTTCTGATTAGGGAGACCTCTGACCAAATTAAGTTTGTTAATCTGAGAAATCTTTCTCAAACTAGCATGACCTAATCTTCTGTGCCAAACCCACTGCTCTTCGCTAACATACATAAGGCAAGTAACCTTCTGATTCTTAAAATCTTGAAGACCAATCTTATAAATGTTATTCTTTCTCTTGCCTGTAAATAGGATTGATCCATCCTTCTAAGTAATAGATTTACAAGACTTTTGATTAAAGATTATGTCATAACCATTGTCACTTAATTGACTTATGGACAATAAGTTATGAGCTAATCTATCTACTAGCAGAACATTAGTTATAGAGGGAGAGTTACCGGTACTTATGGTTCCAGAGCCAATGATTTTGCCCTTTTGATTCCCTCCAAACTTAACTTCTCCAGCAGATTTAAGCACCAGGTTTTGGAACATAGACCTTTTTCCCGTCATGTGCCGCGAGCACCCAGAGTCCAGGTACCATGACATGTTTTCCTTTTTCTTCTTTGCTGCCAAGGATACATGCAACAGGAATTATCTTTTCCTTAGGTACCCACATTTTCTTGGGTCCTTTTGGGTTAGTTCTCCTCAAGTTCTGATTGAACTTGGGTTTAGCATTATAATTAATAGGAGGAACAACATGATATTCCCTATTCTGAGTCACATGATATTTTATATTATGTGTCACATGCTTCTTGGTGTGTGTTATGTGGAAACTCTTAGCATGTGATGTGAGCCTAATATCATGGGAGTGGACATACTTGAATTGATCATACAAAGGTTTGTATGTGATTTTCATCTCATCAACATATTCAAGTTTGTACGGGGTTTCACCCTCATATCCTATACCAACTCTTTTGTTTCCACTGACTGCATATATCATAGAGGCTAACTGACTTCTGCCAATACCTCTAGATAAAAACTTTCTAAAACTCAAGTCATATTCCTTGAGAATATTGTTCAAGCTTGGAATAGACTTTTCTGAACTAGAAGATGATTCAACATCTTTGGATATTTTAAAAACTTTTTCCTTAAGTTCAGAATTTTCTGCTTCAAGCTTGTTAGTTTCATATTCAAATAGCATCTTCAGCTTTTTGTATTTGATACTAAGTTGAGCCTTGAGTTCCAGAAGTTCAGTTAGACTAGAAACTAACTCTTCTCTAGATAGTTCAGAAAACACCTCTTCAGAATCTGAGTCTGATGTAGATTCTGATTCATCAACGGTGGCCATCAATGCAATGTTAGCCTGCTCATCTTCAGAGTCTGATTCTTGGTTAGAAGAATCTGATTCATCCCAAGTAGCCATCAAGCTTTTCTTCTTTTCGAACTTCTTCTTGGGCTTTTCCCTCTGAAGCTTTGGCACTCGTTCTTATAATGTCATGGCTCTTTACATTCAAAGCAGGTCACCTTCTTCTTGTCAGATCTTCTGTGTCCAGAAGATTCTCCTCTTTCAGGCCTTTTAGAACTTCTAAAGTTCTTGACCTTCCTTTGTTTACTCTTCCAGAGTTGATTTACTCTTCTAGAGATCATGGACAGTTCATCATCATCTTCTTCTTCTTCTTCTTCTTCTTCTTCTGATTCTGACTCTTCATAATCTTCTTCTCCAGCCTGAAAAGCATTAGTGCATTTTTTTTATTTGATTTTAAAGCAATTGACTTACCTTTCTTCTGAGGTTCATTAGCATCCAGATCTATTTCATGACTCCTCAGAGCACTGATCAACTCTTCAAGAGAGACTTCATTTAGATTCTTAGCAATCTTGAATGCAGTCACCATTGGGCCCCATCTTCTGGGCAAGCTTCCGATGATTTTCTTGACATGATCAGCTTTTGTATATCCCTTGTCAAGCACTCTTAATCCATCAGTCAGAGTCTGGAATCTTGAGAACATTGCTTCAATGTTTTCATCTTCCTCCATCTTGAAAGCTTCATACTTCTGGATTAAAGCAAGATCTTTTGTCTCCTTGACTTGGGCATTCCCTTCATGAGTCATCTTCAATGATTCATAGATTTCATGGGCAGTTTCCCTGTTTGACAGCTTCTCATATTAAGCATGAGAAATAGCATCCAGCAGATCAGTCCTTGACTTGTGATGATTTTTTAATTATTTCTTTTGATCATCACTCATTTTTTGCCTAGACATCTTTGCTCCACTAGCATTTACAGGATGTTTGTAACCATCCACAAGTAGATCTCATAAGTCACCATCTAGACCAAGAAAGTAACTTTCGAGTCTATCTTTTCAGTATTCAAAGTTTCAACTATCAAACACTGGTGGTCTAGTGTAGCCATTGTTTCCATTTCCATTGTATTGTTCAGTAGGAACAGGTGTAGCTGTTGATGGATCAACCATATTGACTTAGTGTTTTTCTCCCTGAATATTTTTCTAACATGGTTAAGTGCTTGCACCTAGAACATCCGCTCTGATGCCAATTGAAGGATAGAAAAACACTTAGAAAGGGGGGGTTTGAATAAGTGTGAATTGAAAAACTCTTAAGATAAAAACAATGAACACGATTATTTTTATCCTGGTTCGTTGTTAACGAAACTACTCCAGTCCACCCCCTTAGAGTGATTTACCTCAACTGAGGATTTAATCCACTAATCAATCTGATTACAATGGTTATCCACTTAGAACACCTTTAAGTCTTCTAGAGTATACTGATCACAAGTTGATCACTTTAGGAATACACCTCTTAAATAACCTCTAAGTCTTCTAGAGTCTACTGATCAACCGATCACTCTAGGAACTTTAACAAATGTAAAATAAATGTTTACAAGAGTATTAAAATGCTTCTTAACAAGCTATAATCACAATAGTGATATTTCTCTTAAGTTCTAAGCTAAACACTCACTAAATATTACAAGAGTTGTGAGGTTAAAGATGAAGTTCGTGAACTTTCAATTTGACAGCGTTTTGGTATTTTGCATAAGTGTTATTTTTTTTAGCTTCACATCAGAACTTCTATATATAGGCGTTTGAGAAGATGACTGTTTAGAGCATTTAATGCTTTGCGTGAATAGTACAACACTGCATTAAATGTTTCACACTTTTGTCAACTACCTCGAGTCATGCTTTTGCTGCTTTTATTGACTTTGCCTTTTGTAGCTTCTAACGTTCCTTTTGTCAGCCAGAGATTAGACTTAATAGCCTGTCATCTTGTACTTGCTTCTGAACTCAGATTTGTAGATACAATGTTTGAATTATCAGAGTCAAAACAGCTTGGTGCAGAGCATCTTCTTATCTTCTGACTTTGAAGAGCATGAGCGTGATACCATTTAGAACTTCAGTGCTTCTGCTTTTGACTTCATGTTCTTCTGATGCTTCATAGTCCATGTTCTGATTCTGCTTGACCATTTTATGATGTCTTGCCAGAGCATGTTCTGATGTAGTCATCCAGAATCTTTGAGTCATAGCTTCTGAGCGCTGATTTGTGCATACTCTTTATATATTTCCTGAAATGGAAAATGCAAAGGATTAGAGTACCACGTTGTCTTATACAAAATTCATATATAATGTTATCATCAAAACATAAAATATTGATCAGAACAAATCTTGTTCTAACAGAAAGTAGCATGGCTTATTGGTTCATAAAGTGTGTATGGACGGACATATAAAGTTTGGTTTGGGTCTCCCCCTAAGCATAAATTTCAATTATTACCCTGAGATAATTTTCAAAGATGGCCGGAAAACTCTATCGAAACGGTCGATAACGGTATCATAACTATGAATATTATGGATAACATTTGGTGGACTCCAAAACAACACCCAAAGTTTCAGTCAGGATAAAAAACATAGAATCTAGAATAGCTGTAACAATAACCAGAATGATCAAAACAATAAAGCGCCACAGAAAATAAGCAATAATGGATTTGAGACGAAAATGAACAACACGAATAACAAAAAATTGGAGTTGGTCAATATACTGGCAAATGTGAAGGAAACTTGCTTACATAAAAAAAGGAGATCAACCAAAACAAAGTATCAGTTAGGTTAGGCTACCAAACAATCAAAGCAACAATTGTAATAGAAATCAACCACAATAAAATATCGGTTAGATTAGGAAACAAAGCAATCAAATCAACAATTGTGATAGAGAGCAACCACAACAAAGTAACGATTAGAATTCAAAACAATGAAAGCAACGATTGCAACAGAGATCAGAGCTTGACAAATAACAACACAAACCCTAGAAATAGTGAGAATAAATTATCACTCTACCTGGTAATATGAAGAGGAGTAAGATGCTATGAAGAAAAATATAACCAGCAACACACACGTCAAAAGCAACCAAAAGAACCTGAATTTAAAAGAAAGTATCCAAGATGAACATCAATCAGAGCAATTAAAGATGCGAAGAATGATTAAAGATTAAAGATGCAAAGAAGGATTGGAGATTAAAATGCGAAGAATGATTCAGAATGATTTGAAATACCATGGTAGAAATTATTTACCTGAGAACGACGATGGCTATGGAATCGAAAAAACCAGATAGCATGAAACGTTGGGAAGCAAGAAACAATGGTGCTGAATATAAGAGTATAGCTATGGATTCTTTATTCTATGAAGTTTGTTACAAATGGATTGCAAGTTTTTGCAACGACTAAGTGAGGGACCCCGATTCCCTGTAATGCATTCACGCATTCACTCTTAGGTAGCCGTCTGATCAAGATCTGGCGGTTCTAATTTAAAACAGATACTAGTGTTTTTACCCGTGCGATGCACAAGATACAATTTTTTATACTAAAAAACATATTTTATAACTGTTTACAGTTTCCTAACAAAAATCATGTCAAATAAAATTCTACTTTTCATAAAACATATTTCTTTTACACTATATATTAAGTATTAAATATTTTTTCTTAACAATACTCTTACATATTGGTGATCTCCCAGTACAGTTTACAAATAAAAATCATGTTGAAGAAAATCTCACTTTTCATAAAATATATTTCTCTTACACTATGGTGTGTTAGAATATCAAGAAAGTATTAAATATTTTTTCCCATTACAATTTTTTTTGAAAAAGCCAAAAAGAAGACATTAAATTAAGAGCACAAAATATGCTAAAATAAGTACACATGAATCTAAATACACCAAAACACTACATACAGAACTAAAAAACTAATTCAATACACCCAAATCATCAAGAAAAGCTGCTGCAGAAAATTGCTCAACCAGAACAGAACAACACATTACACAGATTAGTAACAGGCATCCAAATATTACGACTAAGACACATCTGAGATGATTTCCCAGTACAATTGAATACAATAATATATAAAAAGGAGATATTAAATCAAAATGAGAATTACATGACACATGCATTGTTGTTAAATTTGTTTCTAAAATGAAATATGTCTCTTGTACATAAAAAGTGAACATATGCATTGTCTTATGTACAACTTGAATTTTTAGAAAAGTGAATGTATGAATTCAAATCTGTCAACAATAAATAGTGTTGTAAAAACATTCAAACTATGAAAAGTTGAGAACAAAAGCAAGAATTAACTTTTACTCTTAAGTTCTAACCTTTCACTGTGAACAAAAGCAACTATTTGATGATTTTCATTCACCATATTATTAGGGTGTTCACCACTTTTGCTTCCTATATAAACTAGGGGTGTGCAAAATATCCAGTTTTGATGTCCAAATCCATAACCAAACCCAGACCACTTTTAAATATCCGGATATAATTGAATGGTTATTAACCGGTTTAGTTATTAATGGTTTGTTTATTCATTCATATAATCCGAATATAATTAAATGGTTATTAACCGGTTAAATTATTTTGGATTCGGTTATAATCCGGTTATTATCCAAATCCAAATATTTTAATTCTCAAAATATTAATTTTTTTTGAAACAAAATATTTTCGGAAAAAATAATTTTCAAAACTGGATTTTTTAAAAAACCGGTTATATAATCATAACCAATTTTATAACCAGTTTTGATTAAAATATGGATATGGTTATAAATCCAAATCGTTTAAATGGTTTTAAAATGGTTATGGTTTAGTTTTTGAAAATAACCAACCATGCACACCCCTAATATAAACTACATAAACCTGAAATTCATTCAATATTCCAAAATGTGATTCACATACTCAACCAAGAAATAACCATAACATAATTAAAATAAATAAGTTAACCTTGACTCCACTTCAAAATGCAGTCATGACTTAAATTCATATTCCATAAGTCATTTCCAGTATGTGTGATTATGTATATTACATAGAAAAAACATATTGAAATGACACCACTTGTCAAATCTCTCATCTAGCGATGCGTGTGAAGTGAAGACAAATTGATATACTTGAAAAAACATTGGAAATAGCTTACTAATGATGCATGTGAAGTGAAGCCAAAATGACTAAAAACGCATAGCCACATACCTTGTAGTATGATGATAAAAGAGAGGTGGTGTAAGAGTTCCTGGATCTACCATTGGATTAACAAAATAATCCCTGAAATTTATATCAAAACATGCCTTATAGCGATATAATGCATCGGAACTTAAATAAAGCAATATAGCTTCACAATATGTTATTTAGTAGAAAATGATCAAAAGCAGCACTATAGTACTGTTGTTGAGTCGCAAAAATTAAACAAACCGCTATTACAACAATCAAGATTATATAATTAATCGAATATGGAAATAACATAATCGAAATCTAGAAGAGCATTAACAACCCTTTGGACAACCTCATTTGTCACCCTTGGGGAGGACTTCTTTAAAGCCAAAGCGAAAGCATTAGAAGAAAAGTAAGCCTGCAAAATAACATGCGTTAAGAAGCTGGAAAATATAAAGTATGAAATTACAAATTGACTCTGCCAAAGAAATTACAACGCCGCAGTTGGAGGAAAATGGACACAGACGAACAACTGAAGAAGAAACAGAACACCTTTACACAATTAAATATGGCCACCAGAAACAGACTAATAGTAGTTCCTCTCACAAGAAGAAACCATAAGCAAGAGAAGACTGAAAAATGAACCTCCTGAATATCAATGCCAAGTCCTGAAGAAGCATGTCAACCATATGAGTTGCTATTGTCCTTCATAAATGCCTATGAAAAACAATCTGAGCATTAAAAATACATTAATTTATTCATGTTTCAACAGTGAAAATAAATTTTCAAATTTCAATTAACTTGACTTAAAGAAGTTGATTGATCATCTTCAAACAATTCTTAGGATTTTTCACATAATTGCATGTTTAAGAAGGACTGCCAAAAATATATTCTGAGAGACTATTAAGATTATCCTCTTTCATTTTAAGTAATTATTTCCTAGAACCTTGCTTTGAATCTCATGTTTGGTTAAAATAAAAAATCACCACATATATATGGAAGATATAAATAAAAAATCCTTGAAAAGGAAAAAGATGACACATTTAAAAAAGAAACCATTATATAATACCTTATTCCATATATATAAGAAAAATATGGAAACTTCATATGTGGTATTTGGCACAAGATTTTTTTATAATCTTATCAAAGTTATCTGATCAAGATTCAAGAAATGCATAAATTGAGTTATACACATCAAACAAAGCCGGTATGAAAAAGTCCAAGAAATAGAAAAATACTTGAAGTTCCTGTCACAGAAAGGTTAACTTGAAAATTGAAAAAGATAAATATAAATACTAAAACAAACCCACATCAAATATTAGCAGCTCCACCAGACATATAAAATTTCTTATTTTAAACTTGAAATTAAAATAAATCAAAACCGATTTAACTTACCTTATACCATAGTTGTGGATCTGGATTTTTCACCGCTTGCAAAGCTTCCATTCTTGTCATACAATCTTTAAGTGACTCCGCTCTAAAGTGGGGTCTATTCATTCCCGTGAACACTAAAAACCGCTTATCATCTGATTTACTCTCACAAATCGTTGAATCCTAATGCATAAAAAATCACAAATTATAAAAATCAAATTCAAGATTTAGATAATTGTGAATACTAATTCAAACAAAATTGAATTCTCTGGAACACTAAATAAATAATTTGGAAACAATAAAGAATAAAGAAGGTGGAAAAGGGAGAAAAGGAAAGAATTTTACCGAAATGAAGATGGGTCTATGAAAAGAATTTAATCGGTTCTATTGTATTGAGAAATCGATATTGGAAGTGAAACGGCTAGAAACTTAGGTCTCGTTTCTGTAGTCTTCTTCAAATGTTCGCTTATGCATGTACTAATCTCAAAAATTGAATATGAATCGATATTGCATTTATTTGTTTCCAAGGCCCAAATGTATAATATACAAAATAACTTTATGTTCGGTTATTAGAAAAAAAATTTAAACTGAATAATCATTGCTTTGGTTGTTTCCAAGACCCAAAAGTTTAATAAACACAATTAAATGATAATAAATATAAACAATACAAAATAGTAGTTAGATATTAATGAAGTAATTAGTTAAATACTAAAAAAATACATTAAAATAATTATAGAAATATTTTTATTCTATTAATAGTCTTTTTTAAAAAACCTTCTAAATGATTGACAAATGGCAAATTTGTCAAAGAACTTCTTTTGCTTTATTATATTCTATGATCATTTTTGAAAAATATTTTTATGGACTTGTTTTACCCAATATTAGGAGATTGGTGAATTAAATAACGACTTAAACAATCTGAAAATAATAGTATAAATATTATTTTTAATATTTGTTAACTATAGAATAGTTAAATAAACACTTGAATGATTATTTCAAAATGACATTGAAAGTTGGAAAGTTTTTGTTTTCCCACGAAGTTTGAGAAGTTAAATAGACACTTGAATGATTATTCAGTTTTTTGAATTAATTTAAAACAAATAGATATAACAATTAAATAAAATAAATAGAATAATATTAATTAAAACTTTCTTTTTATAGCATAAATAAAAACAGCATCATACATGAGACGTTGATAAGTGGCAAATTTGCCAAAGTTCTCATTTTCTTTATTATTATGTATAATTTTTGAAAATATCCTATATATTTTTTATGAACCGTGTGATCAAGATCGAGTAGTTAAAAACACCCTGACAGCATGATTACGGAAAAATCATGACTACAGGGGATTGAATTTCCTGAGTGGCTGCACCCTTCCCTCCCTGTGTGAGTTTTTTAACAAAACTATACTTTCTCTCTCTTTTTCTTGTTTTTTCTATTATTTTCTTTCAGAGTAGTTTTAAAATTACTATATAGTTATACTTCTGCGAAAAAAATTAAAAATAAATTATCAGATTAATTTAATTTTATTATATTTTTAAAATGCTTTTTAACAAGTGATTTATCTATAAAAAAATTTAAAAATAAATTAAATAAACTCTAAATATTTTTTTATCAGTTTTAAATTTGAATAAGGGTGTTCCCATGTAAAAGATTTAGACTTTATAATTAGTTTTTACACTTATTATTTTTCATATTGCTTGTTGTTAAATTTTATAAGATAATAACCCATGCACTCTTTTAAAAATTCTCATCAGACTATAGTTGTTTATACTATTATTTTCAGTATAGTTAACATTGTGTAACATTATTTTTTTATAAATTAAAACACATTTTTATTAAAATTGATCAAAAACACATTTTTAGCTAATTGATACTAACTTTTACTTTTTACTATTTTAACACGTCGAGTCAAATCAATTCATGTGTGACCCAAAATAAATCGATTCAGCAGCCTTTTTATTATTCATAATTTGTAAAGTATTAAATCATTATAACTTTTTTTGCTTGATATTTTAGGGTGAAATAATTTAATTTTTTAGAAAAAAGTTCTTCAGAGACCCATTTGACCTGTCTAGTCCAGTCTCAAGTTTTTTAAACTTTTTGATTAATTAACTCGTTACGTGGTTTGGTTTTTTTTAATTCTTATTTCTATTTTATTTCTTTATGTTCTATAGTACCTTTTTAGGTTTTTTTTATTTTTTATTTTCTTTCATTTTGTTGAATTAAGTCTAGGTATCATTTTTTAATCTTATAATATGGTTTTGAAAATCTTTAGAAAAATGAAAAATTTGGATTTCAGAACAAAATTTTGTAAAAACTAAATCAAATTATAAATTCAATTTTTTAAAGCCAATTAATACGTTTATTAACCAAAAACATTATACAAACCAAGCGATCCAACAGTCTAAGACAAAAGAAATAAAAAATTATATTCAAACTAAGGTATCAACAATTTACCAACATGTTGTCTAAACTTGGGGTAATCCATGTCCTGTAAACTATGGTGTTCTGGACTAACCCTACAGTTAAGAACGGCTCAATCCACATTCGCTCCAGAACGGTCCAATGTTACTGGCTCAATCACCTAAGGGCCGAAAGAACATCACCTCTTCTGCCCGTCGTCAAGCTTTCTCCTCCTTCCATATTGAGGACGACTCACCACGGTCTCGAGCAAACCTGCCAGCCTCTATACCTGTGGTCGGATATCCCGCTCCCCGACCACTACCAGCTGGACGTTCCTATTGACTAGGAAAGCACTTCTGCTCGACTCGACTACCAGCCAGTTCCGAGCAACCTCCCAGGATTTTTAGGTTTACTCCTAGAATCCAGGAAGTCACGCGTTTTGGGCCTAGATCCACGATCCAGCCCAAAACGTGGACCAATGGCAAAGCGTTGGGGGCAATATAAAAACCCTCTTGTTTGCGACTTTAACGTCTATCTGATTCACTGACTGCAATTGCACATCCTATCGCGTAGTTTTCAAAGATAACAAATGCACAAGGACTAACAGTCAAACTAATGCTATCAGATTATTGCTATGTTTAGCTAAGGCGAATGCTTTTTACCAAAGCGGGAAAAATAAAGCTTTTTAAAGAAAGAATAGTTTTAGCAATTAAGATATTAAGAAGAGGCTGGAACATGGATTCCGTACATCTAAGGGACTCTGTAACTCGTTGACTCGTTTGGACTTAAGGGGTATTTCGTAGGAAACAACAGTTTAAAGACTAAATCTCGCACTCTCGTGGTCTTGAATAAAGCCATATATGTTCCCTAACCATGAGATTTTGCTCTCACTCGCCCATTCAGATTAAGGGTCATGTTTTGAAACTAATTAAGTCCTAATCGATACCTAAAGCGCTCTTGCTCTCTTTGGGTGGTCGATGCCTAGTTTTTACTATCTGGTTCAACACCCACGCTCTCGTAGTGCCGGTTCGAATCTTAATAGATTTCTCACTCTCGTGGCAAAATCGTGGTAAGTAAAATATCACTCTTGTGACAACGTTACCTAAATTTAAATTAGAAACTAAAGCCAAAACAGAACTTAATAACAATTAATGAGCCAACAAAATTACCGAGTCTCGTCGAAACAACAATCTTCACATACCGGACTCTAAACTAATTAGTCGGACATGGTTTTAGTTAAATTAATTTTAAACACGATTGAAGTTAAGAAAGAATACATGGGAATTGAGATGAAAAGCATACAATAATAATTAAAGAACATTCAATTAAAGAAACCTGAATTAAAACTGAATTGATGTAAAGGTTTGATCTCGATGTACAAATTTGCCTATGGAATTCGTCAGGGCTTCGCTTATACATTCCAATATAGGTTCTAACTAAAATCCTAGTCTTATATATAGTGTTACAGTGTAAAGCTAGTACAAAATCGTGTGCTATGCAATTGAGAAAAATCAGGAAAGTGGGAAAGAATGGGTCAACTTCTAAAATAGAAGAGTTTTCTTAAATTTATGCTCCTGAAGCTCGCCCATTCTATTTAAGGATTGCGTTTTGAAACTAATTAAGTCGTAATTGATACCTAAAGCGCTCTTGCTCTCTTTAAGAGATCGATGCCTAGTTTTTACTATCTGGTTCGACACCACGCTCTCGTAGTGCCGGTTCGAACCTTAATAGATTTCTCACTCTCGTGGAGAAATTGTGGTAAGTAAACTTTCACTCTAGTTACAAGGTTACCTAAATTAAAATTAGAAACTAAAGTCAAAACATAATTTAATAACAATTAATGAGCCAACAAAATTATCGAGTCCTATCGAAACGACAGTCTTCACATACCGGACTCTAAACTAATTAGTCGGACATTGTTTTAGTTAAATTAATTTTAAACATGATTGAAGTTAAGAAAGAATACATGGGAATTGAGATGAAAAGCATACAATAATAATTAAAGAATATGCAATTAAAGAAACCTGAATTAAAACTGAATTGATGTAAAGGTTTGATCTCGGTGTACAAATTTGCCTCTGGAATTCGTCAAGGCTTCGCTAATATGTTCTAAGATATGTTCTAACTAAAATCCCAGTATTATATATAATGTTACAGTGTAAAGCTAGTACAAAATCGTGTGCTATGCAGTTGATAAAAATCAGGAAAGTGAGGAAGAATGGGTCAAATTCTAAAAAAGAAGAGTTTTCTTCAATTTCTGCTCTGGAAGCAAATGGCAACCGGCATTCCCTAGACGGCGACCGCCGTCTCAGCAAGACTTCTGTTTTTCTGCATTTTCTGTATTATTTCTGCTCCTTTCCATTTTCGATGCACATTTCTTCTTGAACAAGCAAAGTATTTGAAACCCAATAGAAACATTAATAAAATATGATAAATATGAGAAATAAAACAGTGATAGCATGTGAATCGAGTCGTAAAATGTGATAAGTTTTAAAGTTATCAAACTCCCCATACTTAGACCATTGCTTGTCCTCAAGCAATCAACCAACTCATTAGCATTTAAAACTTGGATTTGAAACATACTCACTATAACACCCCTTTTCTAACCTCAAATAGTTCAATACAATAACAGAGTAATATAGCATGCATATAATGAAAGGGTGCCACATGTCGTTTCCATGACAATGAAAACCAACAACAAACATACCATCACATACATCTGATCACAATTATAACACATTTAAAACCTCATGTTTCATCAATATGCATATCACAACGGAATAATTGTTTTCTCAAAATAATTTCAATGATCATATCCCATACTATAATCATCTACCAACATGATGACAATATCATATCATAAGCATGACATATAGATCCAAATACCGGCACCAATGCCTCTTAACATATTATATCCAAAATATAATACAAAAAGGAGAAAACATAACAATACCTTGTAGCTATAAAACATGAGTTCAAATACCCCATTGTGTTACATGACCAGAGAATTGTCTCACTGCCTAAATAAAACAAAATAACCAAACAAGCTACTCGGCTAGTCCTCGTGCAAGCACAACTACTCTTTTGTACCTGTGCGATGTCGCGTAGAACATCATTCAAACAGAAGGGTGAAATTCACATCATTACAAATATGTATACTATGAAAAATTAATATAGCATATAATTATCCCACAATTCATCACACTTCATATTCATAAATGAATTCTACAAATATCATACATAGCACATTCACCATTGATATTCCGCCACATATACAATTGCCAACTCTCACATAAGAACACATCAAATTCAACCATCACATATCACATAATTTGAAGTCAATACTCACCATCCAATGTGTTTTAATGAAGACAAAGTGAAAGTCAAATAATCATGTCAAAAAGTATGGAAAAAGCTTTAAGAATAGTGTATCAATTCAAGTGTGAAAGTCTTATCATGATTAATTCAATTAACATCATTATATTCATTAATTTTCAAAATCACGTGTTTTCATACTTCAACTTTTATTGAGAATTTTTCAAAATCAAGTGTTTTGATACTTCAACTTTTATTGAGAATTTTTCTACATGTATTCTTCATATTATTTCAGAAAAATTTCTCTCATTCATAAACACTTGAAGCACTAATATATCTTTATACATTCCTTGTTTGGAAGGGAAGATCAATCTTAGTGATTTATACATATTCATCAATTTTATTACTCAAATAATTTCCAGATTTTGTTTGTAATTTCTTATTGTCCATGATTGTTGGAAACAAGAGAGTAAAAAGGAGAGGATTGTTTTCTTGTTCTACTTGTTTGGTTGTACCTTGTTGTCCATGATTGTTGGAAGAAAAAAATTCATTAAGCGAGGATTGTTCTCTTAGTGTATTTAGTGAAAAACCAAAAGGATTGTTCTTGGTGGTTTTGTTCTTAGAAGATTGTAGGATGAGTCTTGGTATAGGCTTGTACAAAGATCTAACAATAGTGAAATCTCTTTCATGTTGAAAGAGAACTGGAGTACTCTCGGACTGTGAGGGGAATTAGGATACTAAGATCTAACAATAGTGTAAAATTCATTCGGATATTGCGGATTGCGGACGCGTCGTAAGCTTTTGTCCACCCCTAAGATGTATGTTTTCCAGTCACATTACCACTAGCTGTCTGTGCTTGTTTAGCTTGCATTGTTAGTCTTTACCTCCTTTTCTTCATGCCTTGTGATGAGGTAAAATCTCACAAATAATATAACTTTTATTCAGGAATGCAATGGCATGGAGAGGACATATTTCAAAGAACATAAAAGAGCTTTGGTTTTTTATGTGTCAGACATCACCTGCAAGCTCTTCTACAATGTTTCAGATCAAAATATATCTTTTGTTTTCTTTTTGACTAAATCTCATACATATTTGAATAAAAGCTCTTATAATCTTTTTTTTCTTAGGGAATTTGTTGAAAAGAATTACAGCGAGCTAAAGACGTTGAACCCAAAATTGCCAATATTGATCCGTGAGTGCAGTGGAGTTGAACCCCAATTATGGGCAAGGTATGATATCACACTATCATCTCTCTTAATACCGCTTCAAAGACTTTATTTTCATTATCAAAGAAACCCTCAAATCTTTCAAATGACTCTCAATAGGTTGATGTTTTTAGAAGTCAAGTCCATGCTTTAAATGCATCGTTGCAAAGACAAGAACAATAGAAGCTGGTGATGAGACAACAATTGCATCGGCAAGAAAAAGAGATGGTCGAAATGAATAATTAAATTTCATTTTTAATGAATCATTTTAGGATTTGTTGGGTCTTCTTCTCATTCACCACAATCCACTAATGAAAGTGATCACACAAATAAAGATGACGTAGATGAATCAGATGAAAAAGACCTTAATAATGAATTTTGATTTGTATTTTTTTCTTTTTGACTTGGTTGTAATTTGAATTGTTTTATCTTTTTAACTTGATTGACGATTAGTAATAGCTTGGGTTTTTGAGTTATTTTTAGTAATGTGACTATGTAAGTACTTGTCATCAATTTTGTAGTAGATTTTATGGTAACTTGTTGTTCTATGAATTTGAATGTCTTATTTAAATTGAAAATATTTCAAATTATAATTTTATTTTGTAAATTGAAAATATTTTATTTTATATTATAGTTATTTTATATATAATTTATAATATTTCAAAAGTTTATTAAAATAAAAAGTTATTTAATTTGAGATAGAAAGTACTTGCGGATTTACCTGCGAAATTACCTGTGGAACTTCCTGCCAAAAATATTATCCACAAAAGTTTTAGCTGAAGACAAAAAACCGCAAAAAAAATCTGCAGGAAACGTGTTTCCTGCGGATATTTAGCTAAAATCTGTAGGAAAATAGTATATTTCTAACAGTGATACTGCAATTTTTTATGATCTTACGATGATGAAAGATCTACAAACTCGGAGATGGGATCGTAAATTTATCAATTTACATGTTTAAAAATTTAATAGAATTGAGAAAATATATAGATGGTGAAAAGTTAATGGTGGGCAAATAGTTATGGAGTTTTTAATACTATATATGTAACTGAAGGTTTTGCACAAATTAACAAAGGAAGTCGGAGAGAGAAATGCCTAATGGATAAAAAAAAAATTTGCTTCATCTTATGTAAATAAATTTATTAATTTTAACATAGACATTTAAGAGAAAAATAACGTGATTTTATTTTATGAGAGTATCTTAAAAAGAGTATTAAAAAAATAATAATAATTATATAGGTAAGAGTTCATAAATTTAATAGAGATGAAATGTTACGAGATGTGTTTTGAGAATTGACACAAGAATATTAATGATATGACAAAAATAAAATAGTTGAAGTCTTGTGGATGAAAGTTGAGAGGTGAGAGATACCACATCAACAAATTGGTGACATGGCAAACCCTATTTTATGTGGCAAACTTTTAATGATGTGGAAAAAATATAGTGGGGAGTCTGTTTTAATATATATATATATATATATATATATATATATATATATATATATATATATATATATATATATATATATATATATATATATATATATATATGATTTAAGTTAGTTCATTTGTGGTTATCATTGATCATGATACAATATTGATGTAGGATTATGAAAATTATAGAATTTATAATATTAGAAAAGAAGAGAAAAACTTGATATTGAAACTAAAAAGGAATTATGCCAGCACTTTTATCGGAAAGTGCTGCCGAAAGAGGACTTATGCCAGCGTTTTTAAACAAAAAACATAGTCTAGAATATACTTAAGCAAATACTTTTAATAGAAAATGCTGCCTAAAGTGCACCTAAACTAGCGCTTCTAACATAAAGTGCTGCATAAAGTGCACTTAAGCCAACACTTTTAACATAAAGCGCTGCCTAAAGTGCGCTTAAGCCAGCGTTTTTAACAACAAATGATGCCTGAAGTGGGCTTAAGCCATCGCTTGTAATAGGAAGCGCTGCCTAAAGTACACTTAAGCCAGCACTTTTAAGAGGAAGCGCTGACTAAAATGCAATTAAGCCAACACTTCTAACAAACAACCACCCGTAAAGTGCACTTAACTCAGCGCTTTGACATTAAAAAAGTGATGTTTATACCTATAACAACGCTAAAATAGACAACGCTTAAAAACGTTGCATAAAGTAAAAAAAAAAGTGTTGCCTAAGGTCTTATTTGGCATAGTGGTGAATAGATTGGGGAAGACTCTACATGGCTTGGTAAAAGAGAATAAATAAATTTCTAATCGAAGTAGGTTTCACGCGTAAAGTGTAGCGGTCCAATCTCTTTCGCGACTTTAATGGATACACCACGCCTTGTATTTGGAGTGTCTTTTAATAACTCTAGTTTTGTTTTCATTGTCTACAAATTTATGTAATTTAAGTTTTTGTGTGAATCATGTCAATGGTGGTTTTTGGTTTCTATTTTGAAATTTAAAATTAAATTTTGTTTTTATTTAAATTCAAACACTCTTTTTATTTAGTTTCAATATAAACTACTCGGTAAAAAATAGTGCATAATAATGATTTAAAAGACATAAATGGTAGAGTCACAGATCTTAACCTTCATCGTTCCACTGATGACAATGTCATTTTTGAAAAACAAAATAACAAAGCACATTGCTTGTTAGGTGAATTCCATGTTTCTTTATATGAATTTGAACTTTTGAACTACTTGGATTTGAGCAATAATGACTTAAAAACTACACATTTACCCTAGGATTGTCAAAACTTGTCATTAGTCAACACTCCTCGTAGAAGTGGAAACTTTTCCAATGTTGTTCATCTTGACTTGTCTCAAAATGAGAATCTTGTAATTGATGATTTGAGATGGCTTCTTCGTCTATCATCATCCTTAGAATATCTCAACTTGGATTTCCTTAATCTCCACAAACAAACTCAATGGCTTCAGTTGTTGAATAATTTTTCTTTGCTTTCTGAATTACATTTGAGCAATTGCTTACTTGAAAGCGTGAACGCGTATCTTCAATATGCCAGTTTCACTTCACTTAAATATATTGACCTCTCTGACAATGATTTCTTCTCTGATTTTCCTATCGGGTAGTTCTATGTAGTTGGACTTTCTTATTTGAATCTTGAATCAAATCATTTCCGCGGCCAAATGCGTGAAACTTTTTTGAATCTTTGAAGCTTGACATCATTGCTTTTGAACTACAACATATTGAGTGGAGCAATTCCCAATTGGTTAGGCCAGCTTGGAGATCTAAATTATCTAGATCTTTCTCGTAATTCATTTACTAGTACTGTTATTCCAACTACTTTGGGAAATCTTTCATCATTAATACTCCTAGAGGTTTCTTCAAATAACTTAATTGGCGGCTTTCCTGAATTTTTTGGGAAACTATCAATTTTGAGGCCTTGGGTTTAAAATAAAATTCTCTTGAGATATTGGATCGAACTCTAATATGATCGAAGGGTAGCTTCTTGGTTTGACAGGATTAAGCAAGTCAGAGGTTGTTCACACGCTGGTGTCAAAGATGCTAGGGTTGTTAGCATGTTAAATTATGTTTTAGTGTTTAAACTCTAATTTATTAAGTTAGCTTGTGTAATGGGCCTTGTAAAAAAAACCCATTAATTTGTATGTTAAATTTTATTATAAATAACATACTAGTCTCTCATCATTGCACACTGCAAATCTTAGTTTAGGGTGAGAGGGTTATTTGTTATTATTGTAAGTTGTAATCTTATTTCAAAGAGAAAGGAAAGAATAGCAGTTATAACCAATCTTTGTTGTTCTTCTTGTCTTCCCTAATTCTCTATTATACTTTGTTCTCCACATCGTTTTCACAACATTCTCTATCTGGAATTATATCTATAAGAGAAATTTTTCCAAGCTCTCAAAGTTACGAGCATTATGGTTTGACTCACCGTCCTTTGTCTTTGATTTTGAACCCTATTTGATTCCTCCTTTTAAACTTACATACCTACTTTTGGAATGTGTCCATCTTAAATTTCTTCCATGGTTGTACACAAAAAAATCTCTAACTTCTCTAATGATTAGAGATTCCATGTTTAGAAAAGATTCTCAAAAATTGGTTTGGAGTTTTGCAACAGACTGCAACTTTCTTTCTTTATTCAACAATAACATGTCTTGGGACTTGTCAAATTTGTTGAACTCTAAAATTGTATGGATAGTTAGAAATGGTATGAGAGGTGGTCTTCCTCGATTAACTTCAAATGTGAGTGTTTTTCAGATGAAAATTAATAATTTGTATGGATCTCTTTCTTCTCTCCTATGCCAAAATATGGTAGAAAAAAGCAATTTGAAGTATTTGGATGTCTCTAATAACCTTCTATTAGGAGGACTCACTGAATGTTGTGAAAACTAGAAATCACTTATGCATGTTAATCTAGGTGGAAATAAGATAACATGTATGGTTTCTCACTCATTAGGTTCCTTATCCAATCTTATGTCGCTGCATATTGATAATAATAAGTTGCACAGGAAGATACCCACGTAGTTAAAAAATTGTCACAAACTTGTTATTATTAATATTATTTGTTGAAATAATTTTTCATTTGACTATAATCAAGTGGATGATGAGATATCTCAAAGATCCGATTTAGATTATGGTGGAGATCTTGATGATAGAAAGAGAACCTCTAAATATATGTCATTTTCAAACCGTAATTGAAATATATGTCATTTTAAAACCGTAATTGAAAATTATGTGTCATGTTATAGTATAGGTGTATTCTAACTGAAAAAGTGGGCATTTTGGCCCTTATTTGATCCTAGATCTTTCTTAACTTTAAAAACTCATTTACAAACAAAGACTTTTTCCCTTTTTTTCTTCAAATAATATGCAGTTTCTCCATTTCTTCCTAAAACTAATGTAGTAATTTTTTACGTTTTTGTTAGAGACTTGATTGGAGCTTTTTAGTTTTTTTTTAATGAGAAGTTAATTTGTTATTTTTTTTTATTTTTAAATTAGGACTTTTACTTTCATTAATACTAACAAATTCAAATTTAAAATACAACAAAACTTAGGTACAATTATTTATTATTTTTCAACAAATATACGACAAGTGTTTAATTTCC
Organism: Vicia villosa; assembly: GCF_029867415.1. Taxonomy (NCBI): domain Eukaryota; kingdom Viridiplantae; phylum Streptophyta; class Magnoliopsida; order Fabales; family Fabaceae; genus Vicia; species Vicia villosa. The sequence goes on along the minus strand of NC_081186.1, from coordinate 126,008,422 downwards.
TCTTATACGTATATAATTTTTTCTATTTTCATTTATTAAATAATATTTAAATATATTTAACATATTTTCATTAATTAAAATATTTTCATTTATTAAACAACACTTATTTTGTCCATTAAAATATTAAGATACCATCATATTTATCAATAAAAATTAGTAAAAACTATGAAAAGTACTGAATCAAGACATAGGGGAGCATTATCAGGTTGACCTAGCGTTATGGTCAATCTCATCTCAAATATTATGAGTTTAAAATAAAATTTAAAGTAAATATTTTTGGTCATCTTTAATGATGACAAAAACACACTTGTTTTAATTATAAATATAAAGAAATAGTTTTTTTAATATCTGAATTTAAGTCCATCATAATTTTTTATGGAAAATCTTTCATATTTGTTTTTGCGATTATTTGTTTTAGTGGTTGGACTCTTTAAACATCGGAATATTTAACTTATATTTTCATATTATATTTTATTTTATATAATTTGGTAATGACATGAATTAACTTTTTGTGAAATAACCACTTTAAAAGCTTTGTGAAATAACCACTTGAAAATGAAAATGTCATTTCAAATCGAAATACAAAATTCATGTTGAGTATAAATAGTATGCAAATAATTTTTTTACTTTTTTTTGTAACACTTGCACAAAATGTGATCACATGCACTTGTTATGAGATTGTGTAAAAAATGTATAAATTATGAATTGCTCCATATATACTAGTAGAATTTGAATGTGCAATTTATACTATTTAAATACTTTGTTATATTAAAAGTTTTGTACTAGACTCTTTTTCTTAACTTTTATTTTATAAAATAACTATAAACATGTAGTTTTGTGCAATTTATTTATGTAGGTTTGAAATAGAAAATGTATATAGATATTAAGAATTTTACAAACAAAATTTGACATTCTCATTTTCTATTTTTTCTTTAGTTTTAGTTGTTTTTCTGGAGAAGTGAATACAATATTAATAATTTTAATTTATGGTTATTCATCCACACAAGTAAGAAAATATTAATCGATTCTTCAATAAAGAAAATTTAAATATTCTATGTTTTTATTATTTATCTATGTCAAGTGTTTCAATCATATATTTATTTATTTTTTGAAGCGATTATCACACCGTTTAAACTTCTTCGTATTTAACTTATATTTTAATGAGTAATATTATATTTTACTTTACATAAATTGATCATGACAAGAATTAACTTCAAAACTTTGTGATATAACCACTTGAAAATGAAAATGTCATTTTAAATAAAAATACAAAATTCGTGTTGATTATAAGTATGCAAACAATTTTTTAACTTTATTTATAACACTAACACATATATTTGTTACGAGGTTGTGTAAAAAATATATAAAATTATGAAATGTTTCATACTAGTAGAATATGAATGTGCAGTTTGTACTATTTAAACATTTATTATATTTAATATTTTATAAAAACCTTTTTTTATTAGGTTTTATTTTACAAAATAACTCTATAAACATGTTACTCTCTATTTAGATTCTCTTTTCATCATCATCATCATTATTATTATTATTATTATTATTATTATTATTATTATTATTATTATTATTATTATTATTATTATTATTATTATTATTATTATTATTTTTATTTTTTTTATTATTATTATAATAGTCGTCTGTAGGTTTGAAATAGAAAATCCAGGTAGATATTAAGTATTTTACAAGAAAAATTGATATACTAGTTTATTATTATTATTAAATGTATGGTTATTATTAAAAGTTCTCAGTTCTCACATATTAAGCATACTATAATTAAAAATAGTTAAATATAATTAAATATAATAAAGTCATATTTAAAGTTTCAAGTTTCGGTTAACGAAACGAATTTTCTTCCGTTCTTCTTTTCAAGGGCCTTTAGAATGCAAATCTGCAGTATCAAAATTTAAATATATTTTTATTTACTTAAAGTGATCAAACAATTTATAAGAAAATCTTAAAACTTGAAATTATAACAATTAGATTTATATCTATTTTAAATTAATTCAAAAAAGGGCTATTGCTGGGTCTATTAAACTCAAATATCTATAAGTAGTTGTAAAAATATTTTATAAATATCGATTTGATATAATGTGATTGAATGCATATGTTAAAAAATTTACAACGATAATGTAGAGTTAAAATGAATAGAAAATAACTTATACTAAAACAACAAACTTTATGTAATAAAAACAACAACGATAATAATGGTATTTATATTATGTCAATACTCTTGTACCATAAAGTTTAGTTGGGTAAATACACATTATCTAATTATGGAACAATAGGTTACTTTTCTATAATAATTGAATTTCAAAAAAAAATTCAAAAAAATTTTGCTTAAAAATATGAGTACCCAATCAAAACTTACTAAATCTTACTAGTACTTAAGAATTTACCTTTATTTTTTTTATTAAAACCTTTATATTAGTATATGATAAATTTTACATTAATGCATTTATGCTCTCTAAAAAAAATTGAAGCGATCATTATGGATAGTCCCATGTAACCAAAAGTAATAAGATAGAGACTCTCGAGAACCTTACCTGCTTCTACCCCTGCTTCTTCTATCTCAGCCCTTGCTTCTTATATCTCGTGGTTTCCATTTTCTTCAAAGGTTTTGCATAGGAAACCCGTCAAGGAGAATTCGACCACAATGCTGGAAAAGACACCGAACATAACTCTAGGAGGTATTAAGAAACACAAATAAAGACAACTACATAATGAAAATGAAAAAGCATGAGTTATATACGTATTTTGAGGTGTGCTATAGACTCTTCAAAATTGAGCACTAGCCCTCATGCTTACTGGTCAATAAAATATTATCTAAATAGTAGTTTGTACTATTTAAATATTTATTATATTTAATATTTTATAAAAACCTCTTTTTATAAAGTTTTATTTTACAAAATAACTCTATAAACATGTTACTCTCTATTTAAATTCTCTTTTCATCATTATTATTATTATTATTATTATTATTATTATTATAATAGTTGTTTGTAGGTTTGAAATTGAAAATCCAGGTAGATATTAAGTATTTTACAAGAAAAATTGATATACTAGTTTATTATTATTATTAAATCGTATGGTTATTATTAAAAGTTCTCAGTTCTCACATATTAAGCATACTATAATTAAAAAAAAGTTAAATATAATTAAATATAATAAAGTCATATTTAAAGTTTCAAATTTCTGTTAAATAAACGAATTTTCTTCCGTTCTTCTTTTCAAGGGCCTTTAGAATGCAAATCCGCAGTATCAAAATTTAAATATATTTTTATTTATTTAAACTGATCAAACAATTTATAAGAAAATCTTAAAACTTGAAATTATAACAATTAGATTTATATCTATTTTAAATCAATTCAAAAAAGGGCTATTGCTGGGTCTATTAAGCTCAAATATCTATAAGTAGTTATAAAAATATTTTATAAATATCGATTTGATATAATGTGATTGAATGCATATGTTAAAAATTAACAACGCTAATGTAGAGTTAAAATGAATAGAAAAAAACTTATAGTAAAACAACAAACTTTATGTAATAAAAACAACAACGATAATAATGGTATTTATATTATGTTAATCCTCTTGTACCATAAAAATTAGTTGGGTAAATTCAAATTATCTAATTATGGAACAATAGGTAACTATTCTGTAATAATTGAATTTCAAAAAAAAAATTCAAAATAATTTTGCTTCAAAATATGATTACCCAAGGAAAAGACACCGAACATAACTCAAGGAGGTATTAAGAAACACAAATAAATACAACTACATGATGAAAATGAAAAAGCCGGAGTCATATACGTATTTTGAGGTGTGCTATAGGCTCTTCAAAATTGAGCACTAGCCCTCATGCTTACTGGTCAATAAAATGTTCTCTAAATAGTAGCCTAAGAATAAGAAGCCTAGCAGGAGATTTAGCAAGTCAATCTAACCTATGTGATTTGACTTTTTTTGTGGTTGTCAATTCTATATATAATATTGAAAAAATACAATTAACATTCCTTCAAAAAAAAAACCAGAGTGCTATTAGATAAGGAACATCTGGTAATATATATACCTTACATGTACACACTTTGATATATTCTTTATTACATCAAAATATTCATTAGATAAGATTAAGAACATCTAATAATAATATATATATATATACCTTGCATATACACTTCAAAGTATTCTCTATTACATCAAAATGTCCAGGATTGAAGACTGACTGACTTAGTATTATGCATCCATAGTGCACTCCTCCACATTGTTGAAAGTTTCCATGATAAGTTAGACAGGTAAATGTCCTATTAGCCGGGCCCTAAATTGAATGTAAAAATTGCTTATGATAGAGAAATTACAAATAACAATTTCCAAATATATCATTTTAGTTCCAAATTGTAAAAAACTCTCATTGCAAGTAAATTTTACTAGTAATAAAAGTGACAAAAAGATCATTTCATAATTTCAAATAAAAATACAAAATTCGTGTTGATTATAAGTATGCAAACAATTTTTTAACTTTATTTGTAACACTAACACATATATTTGTTACGAGGTTCTGTAAAAAATATATAAAATTATGACATGTTTATTACTAGTAGAATATGAATGTGCAGTTTGTATTATTTAAATATTTATTATATTTAATATTTTATAAAAACCTTTTTTTATTAAGTTTTATTTTACAAAATAACTCTATAAACATGTTACTCTCTATTTCAATTCTCTTTTCATCATCATCATTATCATTATTATTATTATTATTATTATTATTATTATTATTATAATAGTTGTCTGTAGGTTTGAAATAAAAACTCCAGGTAAATATTAAGTATTTTACAAGGAAAATTGATATACTTGTTTATTATTATTATTATTAAATCATATGGTTATTATTAAATGTTCTCAGTTCTCAAATATTAAGTATACTATAATTAAAAAAAGTTAAATATAATTAAATATAATAAAGTCATATTTAAAGTTTCAAGTTTCAGTTAAAGAAACGAATTTTCTTCCGTTCTTCTTTTCAAGGGCCTTTAGAATGCAAATCTGCAGTATCAAAATTTAAATATATTTTTATTTATTTAAAGTGATCAAACAATTTATAAGAAAAGCTTAAAACTTGAAATTATAACAATTAGATTTATATCTATTTTAAATTAATTCAAAAAAGGGCTATTGCTGGGTCTATTAAACTCAAATATCTATAAGTAGTTGTAAAAATATTTTATAAATATCGATTTGATATAATGTGATCGAATGCATATGTTAAAAATTTTACAACGATAATGTAGAGTTAAAATGAATAGAAAAAAACTTATACTAAAACAACAAACTTTATGTAATAAAAACAACAACGATAATAATGGTATTTATATTATGTCAATACTCTTGTACCATAAAGTTTAGTTAGGTAAATACACATTATCTAATTATGGAACAATAGGTTACTTTTCTATAATAATTGAATTTCAAAAAAATTTTCAAAAAAAGTTTGCTTAAAAATATGAGTACCCAATCAAAACTTACTAAATCTTACTAGTACTTAAGAATTTACCTTTATTTTTTTTATTAAAACCTTTATATTAGTATATGATAAATTTTACATTAATGCATTTATGCTCTCTAAAAAAAATTGAAGCGATTATTATCGATAGTCCCATGTAACCAAAAGTAATAAGATAGAGACTCTCGAGAACCTTACCTGCTTCTACCCCTGCTTCTTCTATCTCGTGGTTTCCATTTTCTTCAAAGCTTTTGCATAGGAAACCCGTCAAGGAGAATTCGACCACAATGCTGGAAAAGACACAAAACATAACTCAAGGAGGTATTAAGAAACACAAATAAAGACAACTACATAATGAAAATGAAAAAGCCGGAGTCATATACGTATTTTGAGGTGTGCTATAGGCTCTTCAAAATTGAGCACTAGCCCTCATGCTTACTGGTCAATAAAATATTCTCTAAATAGTAGTTTGTACTATTTAAATATTTATTATATTTTATATTTTATAAAAACCTTTTTTTATTAAGTTTTATTTTACAAAATAACTCTATAAACATGTTACTCTCTATTTAAATTCTCTTTTCATTATTATTATTATTATTATTATTTTTATTATAATTGTTGTCTGTAGGTTTGAAATTGAAAATCCAGGTAGATATTAAGTATTTTACAAGAAAAATTGATATACTAGTTTATTATTATTATTATTAAATCGTATGGTTATTATTAAAAGTTCTCAGTTCACGAAACGAATTTTCTTCCGTTCTTCTTTTCAAGGGCCTTTAAAATGCAAATCCGCAGTATCAAAATTTAAATATATTTTTATTTATTTAAACTGATCAAACAATTTATAAGAAAATCTTAAAACTTGAAATTGTAACAATTAGATTTATATCTATTTTAAATCAATTCAAAAAAGGGCTATTGCTGGGTCTATTAAACTCAAATATCTATAAGTAGTTATAAAAATATTTTATAAATATCGATTTGATATAATGTGATTGAATGCATAATTTAAAAAATTTACAACGCTAATGTAGAGTTAAAATGAATAGAAAAAAACTTATACTAAAACAACAAACTTTATGTAATAAAAACAACAACGATAATAATGGTATTTATATTATGTCAATCCTCTTGTACCATAAAGTTTAGTTGGGTAAATACACATTATCTAATTATGGAACAATAGGTAACTATTCTATAATAATTGAATTTCAAAAAAAAATTCAAAAAAATTTTGCTTCAAAATATGAGTACCCAAGAAAAAGACACCGAACATAACTCAAGGAGGTATTAAGAAACACAAATAAAGACAACTACATGATGAAAATGAAAAAGCCGGAGTCATATACGTATTTTGAGGTGTGCTATAGACTCTTCAAAATTGAGCACTATCCCTCATGCTTACTGGTCAATAAAATGTTCTCTAAATAGTATCCTAAGAATAAGAAGCCTAGCAGGAGATTTAGCAAGTCAATCTAACCTATGTGATTTGACTTTTTTTGTGGTTGTCAATTCTATATATAATATTGAAAAAATACAATTAACATTCCTTCAAAAAAAATCCAGAGTGCTATTAGATAAGGAACATCTGGTAATATATATACCTTACATGTACACACTTTGATATTATTATTATTAAATCGTATGGTTATTATTAAAAGTTCTCAGTTCTCAAATATTAAGCATATTATAATTAAAAAAAGTTAAATATAATTAAATATAATAAAGTCATATTTAAAGTTTCAAGTTTCAGTTAACGAAACGAATTTTCTTCGGTTCTTCTTTTCAAGGGCCTTTAGAATGCAAATCTGCAGTATCAAAATTTAAATATATTTTTATTTATTTAAACTGATCAAACAATTTATAAGAAAATCTTAAAACTTGAAATTATAACAATTAGATTTATATCTATTTTAAATCAATTCAAAAAGGGCTATTGATGGGTCTATTAAACTCAAATATGTTGTAAAAATATTTTATAAATATCGATTTGATATAATGTGATTGAATGCAATTAGATTTTACTAGTAATAAAAGTGACAAAGAGATCATTTCATAGTTTCAAATAAAAATATAAAATTTGTGTTGATTATAAGTATGCAAACAATTTTTTAACTTTATTTGTAACACTAACACATATATTTGTTAGGAGGTTGTGTAAAAAATATATAAAATTATGAAATTTTTCATCTTAGTTGAATATGAATGTGCAGTTTGTACTATTTAAATATTTATTATATTTGTAATATCCTATTGTGGCAACCTGCCTAAATATTAGAGCCGCCACCCTTTATTTAAAGAAAAAAGGGTAAAACTTTTAAATTAAAGAAAAACTAAGATTTTGGGTAAGTAGGTTAATTAGGCAAAGGGAAGGTGTTAGGCACCCTTTGCCTCCCTTGTACTCAAGGGGACCCATTTAATCTTTACGTTTAGGTTTTTATTATATATTATAAAAAAAATTATTAAATATTAGCCAAAAGGCAAAACCTCAAAGGTTTTGATAAGGTCATTGTCAGATCGAGACAACAATGACCATAGCTAAGCCAAATACAACAAAGTCAAATACAGCTAAAATAAAACAAAAGTATAACAAACCTTAAAGGTTTTGCTAGGGCCATTGTCAGATCAAGACAACAATAGCCCAAATGCCAAAGGCATGTAAACAAAATTGTAATAAAAAAAATAAAGGCCTCAAAGCATCATCATTGGCCAAAAAAACCATTAAAAGGTAAAAACATTATAAAGAATTAAAATTCAATAGAAAATGCCTCAAATATTCATCATAGGCCAAAATCTTTAAAAAAGGTTTTATTTTTTAAAAGAGGGCCTCATAGATAATCATCGGCCAAAAGCTTTAAAAAAAGTTTTTTAGAAAAGGGAAGCCTCATAGATTAATCATCGGCCAAAAAGGTTTGAATTTGAGATTGAGTTTGAAAAGGGGAAAGGGTTTGTCGGCCGTTGTCAGTTAATCGACGACGGCGGATTAGGGTTATTCAAGACAACCCTAAGACAAACCCTCAGTGGGAGGAGTAGAAAAAAAAGCGTAGAGAAAAAAGTTATAAAAAGTGGTTTTTTTTAGAAAAATTGTACGTAGAATGGAAAAAAGTCCCTTTTAGGGTTGCTAAGACCCCTTTTTATAGAGTTAGAAATTAGGTTAAAATCCATAAAAGGAAATAACTCATATCCAAAAGCCCAATAAGTGGTTTTTTTAGAAAAATTGTACGTAGAATGGAAAAAGGTCCCTTTTAGGGTTGCTAAGACCCCTTTTTATAGAGTTAGAAATTAGGTTAAAATCCATAAAAGGAAATAACCCATATCCAAAAGCCCAACAACCCATTTTGAAAATTAGTAAAAAAATAGGAGAAAAAGTGTGAAAATGTCACTTGTGGGGTTCAACACGTGACTTCTTACTTGCAAACCTTATTTCTTGCCAATTGTGCTATGTTATTCATTTGAAATAAAAACCCAATTGAAAGCATATAAAAGACGAGCTAATATTTATTATTTAAAAATATGTTATTAATTTAAAAATAAATTATTATATTTTTAAACAAATAAGTACAAAAATACAAAACATTGTAAATAAACCAATGAAGTTTATAAAACTCAAGTTTAAAAACAATTTTGAATTTTGAGATTAGGCCTCATATTTTATGAATAATAAGCCCAACTAAATACACACTTTTACTTAATGTATACTCCTATTTTTATAATAACACCTAATGACCTCACATCTTATGGATGTTAAGTCTAAGAGATTAAATTGAAGTACACACCTATTTTATAAACTTGACCACACTTATATACGTATATATTTCAATACATACATATTTTAAATGATGTGCCAATGAAAACAAATAAGAAGGGACAAGTCTTAGTGGGTCAAATTTGGGGTATGACAGTTGCCCCTATTTAATTATTCTTTGATTGAAGGGTGCGAGAGTGCGCAGTTCTCGTACGTTTAGATCGGAGGGTAATTAAATAATGGAAGACCCAAATTTTGACCAGTAAATAGGCATAGATGACGCAGTTAACTTATCCATACCAAGGTTTGTGAATTGACATATTCGTTTCGTTATAAGATTGACACTCATAACCACGAGATACATTTGTCATATGTTTCGCTCCTTCGTTCTGACTTATGAGGTAAGGAATACGAATGTCGGACCTATATTTATAATAGAGCCGAGAATGTTCAATGATGATTATGCATTCTTACCGTGACCTAGGGGGTAAGTGATGCGGGTCCAAACTCTAACTTAGGATTAGTTCATTAGAGTTGGGGGAAACATGAAGAATTAACTTGCTAAAGTCTAGGGACTGATGAAGCAAGCATTCACAGATTCTTATACCATGTTTTAAGGATTAATTTGCTAAAGCCTAGGAGTAGACATAGCAAACATTTGTAGATCCTTATATTCACTTTCTTATCCTAAGAAGTGTGAGTTCAAATTCTATCTGGGATCCGTCCAGGATAGTCGTAGATATATAAAGAATTAACTTACTAAAGCCTAGTAAGCATTCACAGATTCTTATATATTAAGGATTAACTTCATATAACCTAGAGTTTTACATAGCAAGCATTCGTAGATCTTGAATTACGCGTGCAGGATTAACTTGCTAAAAAGGTAGCAAGCATTCTCAGACCCTGATTTATGCGTGCAGGATTAACTTGCTAAATAGGTAACAAGCATTCTCAGAACCTGATTTATGCGTGTAGGATTAACTTACTAAAAAGGTAGCAAGCATTCTCAGATCCTGACTTACGCGTTCAGGATTAACTTGCTAAAAAGGTAGCAAGCATTTTCAGACCCTGATTTTTACATGTAGGATTAACTTACTAAAAAGGTAGCAAGCATTTTCAGACCCTGATTTTTACATGTAGGATTAACTTACTAAAAAGGTAGCAAGCATTCTCAGATCCTGACTTACGCGTTCAGGATTAACTTGCTAAAAAGGTAGCAAGCATTCTCAGGCCCTGATTTATACGTGCAGGATTAACTTGCTAAAAAGGTAGCAAGCATTCTCAGACCCTGATTCATACGTGCAGGATTAACTTGCTGAAAAGGTAGCAAGCATTCTCAGATCCTGATTTATACTTTCTTAACGCAACCTTTAGGGTAAGAAGTATATAAATAGATAACTTGGTGCTGCACATACTATATGTGCAAAGTTATATTGCGGATTCTTAAGTGAATTGTGTTATAAGTATGTATCTGAGTATGTATAATGATTATGCTTGGATATGTATGATAGCGTTCATGTATAATGCTTATGCGTAGTTTGTTTATGAGCGGAGCGAAATAACGTCTTATATAAGACTACCTGAAAAGGTTTTTGGATTGGATATGAAAATTTGTCTTAAAGAAGACTACCTGAAAAGATTCTTTAGAAAGGATAAAATTTGTCTTAAAGAAGACCACCTGGAAAGGCTGAAAGATGTCTTAAAAAAGACTACCTAAAAAGGTTCTTGGAAAGGACGATGAATGTCTTGGAAAAGACTACCTAGAAAGGTTCTTAGAAAAAGGATGTCTTAAAGAAGACTACCTGAAGAGGTTCCTGGAAAGGATGACAATTCGTCTTAAAGAAGACTACTTGAAAAGGTTCCTAGGAAGGATCGTAAGATTTGTCTTAAAGAAGACTACCTAAAAAAGGTGTGATGCAATGTATCAACCAATGTATGTAATGCATGACTTATGTATATTTGTATGATGCTCCAATAATAGGTTGTTGATAACAAAGGCGTAGAGAGGTTACTAATGTAACAAGGTTGTTTGTCATACGATGGTAGGTTGTTATGCTAGCATGATTTCCTGATACTCGTTTTGAAGTCGAAGATCGCAGGCGTAGGAGAGAGATTCAATGGGGATTGTGAAGATATGAGGATAATTTTCCCCTTTGTGGCATGTCTTGCCTAAATTTACTGGGTATTTTCATAGATTTGTTTTGATATGAGCTTGGACGTAGTTTTATTGTTGTATGCACTTAAGATGTCTAGCCCGTTATTTTGATTTTTGAGATACTCCACGCTTTTGACTTAGAATCACTTATCATACGAATTTCATATGCATTGCCCCAATATTTGATAGTTGAAAGGTCTGCCCTCGATCTCCAGGATATGGAGGGCTAACCATGGTGCGTTATTAATTCGGTATGGATTGCCCCAAGTCTTCGAGTCTTTGTACTTGAAGTCGCTTTGAAAAAGACTTGGATCCTACATTAAGATATGAACTTCCTCAATATTTTAATTTTGAAGGATATGCCCCTGGTTGTTATTGCTTCGAGATGTGACCCAAGTTGATTGAATCTTAAAATGAATGCCCCTAGTCAATAGGATCTTTTGATTATGTGCCCCTATAATCATTGGGATTTTGCCCATGATTAGGAGAAATTCTTAGATGTTTTCCCCTAGTTAGAAGCTTCTTGAAATGACTCACCAATGTCAAAATCTCCTTGATGCTAAGTATTGATTTGATAGTAAAGTTGTACGCTTTGAAAAGTAATTCTTAGTTATGTACATGCCATTTTTGAAATTGAAGTTCGTTGTGAAATAGAAATGGATGATTAGAGATGGAAGATGCGAAGAGTCATTAACAAACAATAGGAGTTAGTTTAACCAATTTTATGCCAAGTATGCTTTCAAAGTTAACCTTGCTTCAATTAGGGCGTTTGAATGTTATATCGTGGCCGTGGTTCGTGGTTTAAGAAACAAAGATATAAGGCTCAATTTTTATATAAACCCACCCCATTCTCCTTGATGTTCTCCAATCCTAAAATCCGCTTAATCCAATGAATGCATTCAGTTTGCAAGAGAAGTTTTCGTAGTCGCAGTGATGATAATAAGCATTGATAAAGATTCAAGCGCCAATGAAGAGCATTAATAAGATCCAAGCGTTGACAAGAAGCTTTTGATGATTTTTGAGATGGCAGTCACGAGATTATTCTCCGATTTCCTTTTTTTTAATCCCTTATTTTTCCATGAACCAATTCTTTTGAATTTGCGGTCCATCGGGATGCCCTGATTTTTTGCCTAAGTTTTATTTTTTGACTTAGCGGGCTTTCTTTTCTCGGAATTGTTCTTTTGAAATTTTTCTTTTTTGATTTTGAACGTTGTGACTGCCGTGTTTACTTTGATTATTGTAAGCTTCATCTTCGTTGTTTCCTTGACTTTAGATGATGATTGCGAGAGAATGGGCGTGTTTGAACCTTTGCTTAGATAGACTGATTCTCTTGAGATATGAATGCATCATTGAATTAATCGAAGTCTACCCTGCCCCTGGTTAAGATTAAGGTTTATTTTGAAAAATAGAAACAACTCCAACTTCTGGCTCGAGGGGGTTGACTACGGATTATCTCCTTATTTCTCCACTGTTTAGGATTGAAATAATGCCTTACATCGTCAGCTCGGTCTTACATTGAAAGCATATGTTTAGCAAGATTCAGTTAGTTATTCTCCCTTAAGTTTGTTAATAATTGAAAGTTGCAAGTTGAAATGAAATCAAAGAGTGAAGATGGAAAGTCGTAGTAATGAAGAAGCGAATGAATTATTTCCAAAACGTGCATGAATTTTTATTGAATTACTAATCGAAAGGTACAAAGTTTTACACCAAATACAACTTAGCAACTAGGAATTTACAATTCGAAATGATAAAACCTATTGATCCTAGGGACAATCTCCTTTGTTAATTCAATGCCTTTGTTTTACTTCTTAGTTCTCTGACTTGTAGAAGTAAATGGTGATTTTTTTTACTCTCTTTGGGCATACCAATCTTGTTGATAAGGCAATTGATCTCGATGTAGGGGATCTCCAATGATAATTGAATATGAGGCGTAGGCATGGGCGTGAGCATAGGCGTAGGCATGTAGCTTGCATAGTGAAGGGCAACCTTTTCTCCTTGTAGGACCAATCTCATTTGAATATCCAATGATAAATCTCCTCTCTCCATAGCTTAAGAATCTACTTGAGTTTATTCACGAATTTCGAGAAATCAGCAAGCATATCAAAGATTGGATAAGGGCGAAGGTGGAAATGCAAATGCAAATGTATGAATGTATGAAAATGCGTGGGTACGAGGAAAGAAACCCCTACAGGATAAGTATTATGATATATATATATATATATATATATATATGGAAATCCCTACAAAATAGGGACTATGACACAACGAAGGAAATCCCTATAGGCTAGGGAATGCGTAGAAAAGAATACATGGTGACTATTCAAGATGGTCACCCGATCCCATGAGTTGTTCGCTTCAAATATAATGGCCCTCAAACAAGATATCCGAGGGCGTAGGTTCAAAGTCTCATGAACGGATGACTAGGATTGAATATTGATTGAGGATGTATGGTATGCGAGCATTCAGGGATTCATCAAGAGTCTCCTCATCATGTGGCCATCAAGAGGCCATATGTTGCACATTCGGGGACAGAGGGATGTCCACTTAAACCAAAATCTGAGAGGTCTTATAGACAATGTCAGATTAAAAGGGAATCACTACAGGCTAGGGATTCGGGTTAAGCGAAATAATACCTTACGAGTCTATGGGATGATACTTGTAAGAGATAACCCTACGTGGACTTAGATTTACCACGTAATGCCCCTCTCGGGATGGCTTCCCATGAAGGGTGGGATGATAAAATTACCTTAGTACGTAGGTTCATAAGTTCGTCCTACGTATCTTTTACCCTTCCCAAAGGTGGTTTGAATTCTAAAGGTCTCATGGTGCTCTTTCATACCCTCCGAAACTTTCTGTTTCGTCGGATTTTTTTTGAAAGGACCTTTTTGTCCATGAGGTTCGAATTTTAGGGGTAGGTTCCCAGAGAGATCAGCCAAATTCCGCATCCTACCCTCGACAAGGTCTAGCCTCGTCTAAGATATTTCTCGGAATTCAGCCTACTCTGAGTGGAATTGTCACTAAAGCTCGTAGGCGATTCAAGTCTCCTCTTACTTAATGACAATTCCCACACTTAGATTTATAACATATATATAATCCCACCGACAATTACAATAGAATGATAATTATATATACAAAATGGAAATGACAAAATAATTATATAAATATTAGCAACAAAAAAAATAACAATAAAAACACCAAATAAAATTGAAAACCCTAAGACTAAAGGGTAGGTGAATTAATCGATTTAATTGAGTCTTGATAAAGAATCGTAATCTTTACCAGAATTAATTCGCTCGAGGCGAAGAAATTTTAAAAAAAGGGGACTCACTTTGGTTTTCCAAATGCCTACGTACCTCCTTATTGGAGGATCCGAGTCAACGTAGTTCGGGGTCGATTGAAAAGAGTTATGTTTATTGGAATTAATTCGCTCGATGCGAAGAAATTCGACTTAATTTAATTACCGCATTTTTAGCGGTAGCGTTTGATTATTGCTCTAGGCATAAACCAATTCGCATGCATTTAAATTATCTTGTTTTGAGTAATTGATTGATACGACATCAGGAGTCGACCAATTCGAAGATGCAGAGGATTTGAAATTCACCCATCGTATTATTCGAAAAAAATTGAAATTTATTTGATTTTAAAAAAAAGTGTTTGATTTTATGGTACAAAAATATGCCAATTTAAAGTTAGCGTACGAGTGAATATAAGAGTTGTTGCTAAAAAAATGGATCATGGGCATTAGACCTATATGAATTACTAAGACCATGTGCAATGGGTGTGTTTAGTTGAACTCAACATGCAAAATCTCTTCCAATGGGTGTTTAGAGTAGTGTTGAGTGTGAGGTGGAAGAGAGAGGTGTTGAGAAAACTCAACACAATTGAGTCTGACGCAGGGGGGCACGTGGCTGTTTGTGATTAGCTGGCCAGATTTTTATCCATTTAATACTTTGAACTCAATTATTTCGTTGCAATTTTATTTTTTTTTTACCAAAATTCATGATTTTTTTTCTTTATAAATAGAGACTTGGTTCATTTGATTTGGACACAGAAAAAAAACCAAGTTTTTCACTATTTTAATCTTATTATTATCTTTCTATTAGTGTTTATTTTGAAGTTAAGTGTCTTTTTTTAAAATGAATTTTGTTTTTAAATTTTGTTATTTTAATCTTAAATAAATTTTGTTTTTATTACAAAAAATTTAAAAATAAATTGTTAAGTATTTATTATTTTAATTTAATTTTAATCGACAATTGTAATTTTATGTAATCATAAAAATAAAAATAAATTTTAAATAAGAATATGAAAATAAAAAGTGGTGGGGTAGGGTGTTGAGTGAAAAACTATTGGAGAATGTAAAAGTTGAATGAGTGTTGAATTATTAGATGGAAGAGAGAGAAAATGATGTGGAGTGTTGGGAGTTGAAAAAGTGGGTGTTGAGTGTTGAAACCATTGTAAATGGTCTAATAGAAACGTTAACGGCTAACATAAAGAATTAATTAATAAAAAAATGATGAATAAAAGTACCATGGCATAGTCAAACGTTCCAGCTTCTTCTCACAACCCATTCTCTTCTTTCTTTTTTTTCAATCTTCCTTCTTCTTTCATTCAGTTTCAAACGAAACAAAAATATCCCATGCCGACAAGTTACGCGTCACAAAGATCTGAAAACCACAACATAATAAATCCAGATCAAAGATTAAAAGGTCAGAGAAGGGTACCGTCGAATTCGGAAAAGAGGAAGGATGCATCGTGGAAGAAGAATGATCTGCGACTGCTTGTGAATGGATGGAGTGGATGGCGCGGTTGTACAGATCTGTTAAGGGGTCGTCGGACATGGGTTTGTTCAGCGGTTGAACGGCCGGAGGGGATACACGCGCGAGATTGACGGTGGCGTGTGGGTTGCGGACTTATCGGATTTCGTGGTATTGGTTTCCTTTTTCCAATTTTGTGCTCTGTTCATGAGGTTTCATCAATACCTGTCCATGTAAAGAAAGAGAAAACAGAAGGTTTGTTATTTTAATTAGGAATTCATGAAAAATTGTTGGTTTTGATGTTGTTGCGATTTACAGATGTATAGGTGCGCTGTGGTTGCTGTTCGCGAGCGGTTGGAGATCGGTTGAGGTGGAGAATGCCGGTTTGAGCGGGCGACGGATCTGGTTCGATTCGTGTCGGAGAGTCATCGATACATGGTCCAGCGGCTTTGATTTCACCATCTGTGTTATCTTGTTTTCCTTTCTTTAATTTATGACCGGATCTGCAGCGGCGGTGTTGTTCGTGACTGAGTTGGCACCGATTCAGCTTTCTCTACTTCTTTCTTTTTTTACCTACAACTGAAATTTACATTGTATGGATGCAGTGTGTCTACATATTATAGATTATTGAACATTGTTATTATTGTGTGAATGATGCTGCAATTGTTGTGTTAAGGTTAATGTGTTGTTAGTGAGATTTACATGGTGGTTTATGTAAAAACAATGGTTTAGTTTATGTGATGCTAAGCATGGAATTATTGAGTTTTTTTGAAGAGTTGTCTTTGTGAACGTTATAAAAAGAAGTTTATACAGGTTATGAATGATAACAAGTTGCGATCGTTTAAAAGAAATAGTGTCGTTAACGCGCGAATGTTTTGTATACGCAGTGAATGGAAATTGTGTCAGTTGATTATAAGGATTAGTAAAATAATAATTATAATTATCTATAATCTATAACAATATATATCTATAACAATATATAAAGAGGATACACTTTTTGGGCTGGCTCTTTTTATGTTCCAAATTTATCCTTACTCAATTACAATATTTTCAAAAAACCTTAAAATATGTAAGTTAAGAAAACTGCTCCCACATCATAACACGGTTGTAGTTCTGAAAATAGGGATTGAATAAAACTGTCACAAAACTTAATATTCGTAAATAAATAAATAAAAATAAATAGTTCAACCTAATTGGTAACTGTTCAAAATAAAACTGCTTCTACAATTTTAAGTGAAAATAATTTCTCATATTGTATATTCTATAACAATATATAAAGAGGATACACCTTTTTGGGCTGGCTCTTTTTATGTTCCAAATTTATCCTTACTCAATTACAATATTTTCAAAAAGCTGTAAAATATGTAAGTTAAGAAAACTGCTCCCACATCATAACACGGTTGTAGTTCTAAAAATAGGGATTAAATAAAACTGTCACAAAACTTAATATTCGTAAATAAATAAATAAAAATAAATAGTTCAACCTAATTGGTAACCGTTCAAAATAAAACTACTTCTACAATTTTAAGTGAAAATAATTTCTCATATTGTATATGATAGAGATGGAATTTGGTTACTAAAATTTTAGAACAGAAAAAAGAAAGTACTGGGCAACGATGATAAAGAGAGAACATAAAAGGTTGGTACCTTATTCTTCTACTATGTAGACAATCATCATCACTCTCTTTTATGATACGTAGACAACAATATTTTCACATTCTATTCTAACCATCATCAATCTCTTTCCCTTGAAATTCTCTTGATATTTTAAAACTCACTATTCTCTATTTAAAAACTCACCATTCTCTATTCTAATCATCCTTTATTTCTTTTTTTATTCTGTTTACTTTTTATTTTTTTTCTTTGATTTGTGATATAGTTTGATTCTTTTTTCTTTATTTGTATTTTTAAGAGGAATGTCTAGGGAAGGAGTTGCATACATTTTTTTGCCACTCCTTATTATTATTTTTTTTAAAAATTTTCTATTATTATAAATGTTTCCATTTTTTTTAATTAATTTTGTATTTTTATATTTTTAAAGTTTGAAGGATGATGAAGAGAAACACAAATTTAAGGGAGAAGCTACTATCGTAGATGACTATGGAAGACACTGATGGTCATCAATAAAGAAAAAAGGCCGGTCAACAAACTAAGAACCAATGTGAGATGGAAGTTAGTCCTATAAATTTTAAGTGAGAGTTAAGTTTTCTTTTAGGTGACTTATCTCCCATTGTTTTGAGTTTTATTATATCACAAAAAAAGAGTTGTTAATTTGGATCTTCCTTTCATTTATGACGTTTAAAATAGTTTAAAGTTATATTATATATAACTATGTATAAAAGGAATAAATGATTTTGGTCTACACCCTTTTTTTTTCTATTTTATCTTTCACATGTATTATTATTTTAAAAAAACAATTGTCTAACTGCATTTACACGTATTAAAACAGTTTTAAGAAAAAATAGTCGAACATGAGTGTGTAATTTAAAATTTATTACACAAATAATTTAAATTAAAATTATATAATAATTATTATATACTAAAGTTAAAGTTAAATAAAGATTAATTATTATACATTGTCATTGTCACTGTAAAATATTGTACACGCATCACAACTATTCATAAATAATACTTATATGATTAGTGAAAAATTCAAACATCTAAATTTCAATTTAACGATTATAATTTATTGACGGTGTAATTTTTCCATATTTCAATTAAATCCAATAAAATATAAGTGAAGTACATGATTTCTCCTTTTTTTTCTTCACTTTATCAATTTGCATGAATCAAAACTGTTATTATATAACTTTCTCATGTACAATTACTTTTATGTGTGTGAGAGTAAAATCAAAATAGGAGCCAAAATAAATATGTACATACTAATTACAAATAATTTTTTGCTTGCACCTAAAAAAAATAAAAAAGATAAATATGAGAGTGCATATCTTATAAAATAAGAAATTTAAATTATAATCAAATTAAAATAAAATAATATGTTTGATTTACTATATTATTTTATGTAAATAGTTTTAACGCATAAATGTATTAAAAAAATGGACAAACGGGCACGAAAGTAAAATTTGAGAGAGGGCAAAATAACTAACTCTCAATGAGAAAGAGAGTGAGAGAGATATAGGAAGGATTAGAACTTAAGATTAAAAATAATGAGAAATTAGAAGTGAAGCTAAAATATATGAAACACTTTGTTTAACAATCAAGTTCTTAGAAGTACAAAATATTTGGTAAAGTTTAATTATTTCAATTTATCATTTGTTATGTTAAATTGGTCTCGAGAGCATTTTTTTATAGTGTTAATTACTCGGACTTTGTTATTAAATTACTTAAATATGTTGAGAGTGAATGTTATCAATATTTTATTTTTATTTTTAATAACTATGTTCAAATAATATTCTTTTTTGAAGGAGACATATGTGAAAAACATAATAAAATACATTCAACACATTTGTGAAATAAAAAAACCGGATAGACAAGCACATGAGTTAAAAATAAACGTGTATAATTAACTCTTATTTAATATATACCTATTTATTTAATATATTATTTTTAATTATATTACAAATTTTATTTAATCAATATTTTAAATTAAGATCAAAATAAAATAAAAGAATATATTTATGTTTTGACGCTGTGCACATTTTTAAAAGCGGACAAACGGGCACGAGAGTGCCCGTTTAAACGCTAGTAATTATAATAATATTCCTGAGTAATAATCACAATAATAATAAAAATTATTAGAATTAATTTATGATAATAATAAATGTTAGTAATAATTAATAATTAACAATAATATAAAATATTAGTGAAAATAATAATTAATAACAATAATAATAAATGTTAGTAGCAATAATAATAATAACAAAAACAAGTTAGTAGCACTAATAGAAAAAGAAAATTTGTTAATAGCAGTAATTATTAAAAAAAATATATAAATGGCGATATTTAAAATATGAACAAAATAATATAATAAAAAAACATTAAAAAAATCTCAAATAAAAACCTAAAGAATAAACTAGGGTGGACCTAATTTTTTTTTTAAAAAAGTCCCCAGCAGAGTCGCCAGCTGTGGCAACCTGCCTAAATATTAGAGCCGCCACCCTTTTTATTTAAAGAAAAAAGGGTAAAACTTTTAAATTAAAGAAAAACTAAGATTTTGGGTAAGTAGGTTAATTAGGCAAAGGGAAGGTGTTAGACACCCTTTGTCTTCCTTGTACTCAAGGGACCCATTTAATCTTTACGTTTAGGTTTTTATTATATATTATATAAAAAAAATTATTAAATATTAGCCAAAAGGGCAAAACCTCAAAGGTTTTGATAAGGTCATTGTCAGATCGAGACAACAATGACCATGGCTAAGCCAAATACAACAAAGTCAAATACAGCTAAAATAAAACAAAAGTATAACAAACCTTAAAGGTTTTGCTAGGGCCATTGTCAGATCAAGACAACAATAGCCCAAATGCCAAAGGCATGTAAACGAAATTGTAATAAAAAAATAAAGGCCTCAAAGCATCATCATTGGCCAAAAAACCATTAAAAGGTAAAAACATTATAAAGAATTAAAATTCAATAGATAATCATCGGCTAAAAGCTTTAAAAAAGGTTTTATTTTTTAAAAGGGAGCCTCATAGATAATCATCGGCCAAAAGGTTTGAATTTGAGATTGAGTTTGAAAAGGGGAAAGGGTTTGTCGGCGGTTGTCAGTTAATTGTACGTAGAACTTGCAAGCCTTATTTCTTGCCAATTGTGCTATGTTATTTATTTGAAATAAAAACCCAATTGAAAGCATATAAAAGACGAGCTAATATTTATTATTTAAAAATATATAATTAATTTAAAAATAAATTATTATATTTTTAAACAAATAAGTACAAAAATACAAAACATTGTAAATAAACCAATGAAGTTTATAAAACTCAAGTTTAAAAACAATTTTGAATTTTGAGATTAGGCCTCATATTTTATGAATAATAAGCCCAATTAAATACACACTTTTACTTAATGTATACTCCTATTTTTATAATAACACCTAATGACCTCACATCTTATGGATGTTAAGTCTAAGAGATTAAATTGAAGTACACACCTATTTTATAAACTTGATCACACTTATATACGTATATATTTCAATACATACATATTTTAAATGATGTGCCAATGAAAACAAATAAGAAGGGACAAGTCTTAGTGGGTCAAATTTGGGGTATGACACCTATGGGCTGGCTCTTTTTATGTTCCAAATTTATCCTTACTCAATTACAATATTTTCAAAAAACCTTAAAATATGTAAGTTAAGAAAACTGCTCCCACATCATAACACGGTTGTAGTTCTGAAAATAGGGATTGAATAAAACTGTCACAAAACTTAATATTCGTAAATAAATAAATAAAAATAAATAGTTCAACCTAATTGGTAACTGTTCAAAATAAAACTGCTTCTACAATTTTAAGTGAAAATAATTTCTCATATTGTATATTCTATAACAATATATAAAGAGGATACACCTTTTTGGGCTGGCTCTTTTTATGTTCCAAATTTATCCTTACTCAATTACAATATTTTCAAAAAGCTGTAAAATATGTAAGTTAAGAAAACTGCTCCCACATCATAACACGGTTGTAGTTCTAAAAATAGGGATTAAATAAAACTGTCACAAAACTTAATATTCGTAAATAAATAAATAAAAATAAATAGTTCAACCTAATTGGTAACCGTTCAAAATAAAACTACTTCTACAATTTTAAGTGAAAATAATTTCTCATATTGTATATGATAGAGATGGAATTTGGTTACTAAAATTTTAGAACAGAAAAAAGAAAGTACTGGGCAACGATGATAAAGAGAGAACATAAAAGGTTGGTACCTTATTCTTCTACTATGTAGACAATCATCATCACTCTCTTTTATGATACGTAGACAACAATATTTTCACATTCTATTCTAACCATCATCAATCTCTTTCCCTTGAAATTCTCTTGATATTTTAAAACTCACTATTCTCTATTTAAAAACTCACCATTCTCTATTCTAATCATCCTTTATTTCTTTTTTTATTCTGTTTACTTTTTATTTTTTTTCTTTGATTTGTGATATAGTTTGATTCTTTTTTCTTTATTTGTATTTTTAAGAGGAATGTCTAGGGAAGGAGTTGCATACATTTTTTTGCCACTCCTTATTATTATTTTTTTTAAAAATTTTCTATTATTATAAATGTTTCCATTTTTTTTAATTAATTTTGTATTTTTATATTTTTAAAGTTTGAAGGATGATGAAGAGAAACACAAATTTAAGGGAGAAGCTACTATCGTAGATGACTATGGAAGACACTGATGGTCATCAATAAAGAAAAAAGGCCGGTCAACAAACTAAGAACCAATGTGAGATGGAAGTTAGTCCTATAAATTTTAAGTGAGAGTTAAGTTTTCTTTTAGGTGACTTATCTCCCATTGTTTTGAGTTTTATTATATCACAAAAAAAGAGTTGTTAATTTGGATCTTCCTTTCATTTATGACGTTTAAAATAGTTTAAAGTTATATTATATATAACTATGTATAAAAGGAATAAATGATTTTGGTCTACACCCTTTTTTTTTCTATTTTATCTTTCACATGTATTATTATTTTAAAAAAACAATTGTCTAACTGCATTTACACGTATTAAAACAGTTTTAAGAAAAAATAGTCGAACATGAGTGTGTAATTTAAAATTTATTACACAAATAATTTAAATTAAAATTATATAATAATTATTATATACTAAAGTTAAAGTTAAATAAAGATTAATTATTATACATTGTCATTGTCACTGTAAAATATTGTACACGCATCACAACTATTCATAAATAATACTTATATGATTAGTGAAAAATTCAAACATCTAAATTTCAATTTAACGATTATAATTTATTGACGGTGTAATTTTTCCATATTTCAATTAAATCCAATAAAATATAAGTGAAGTACATGATTTCTCCTTTTTTTTCTTCACTTTATCAATTTGCATGAATCAAAACTGTTATTATATAACTTTCTCATGTACAATTACTTTTATGTGTGTGAGAGTAAAATCAAAATAGGAGCCAAAATAAATATGTACATACTAATTACAAATAATTTTTTGCTTGCACCTAAAAAAAATAAAAAAGATAAATATGAGAGTGCATATCTTATAAAATAAGAAATTTAAATTATAATCAAATTAAAATAAAATAATATGTTTGATTTACTATATTATTTTATGTAAATAGTTTTAACGCATAAATGTATTAAAAAAATGGACAAACGGGCACGAAAGTAAAATTTGAGAGAGGGCAAAATAACTAACTCTCAATGAGAAAGAGAGTGAGAGAGATATAGGAAGGATTAGAACTTAAGATTAAAAATAATGAGAAATTAGAAGTGAAGCTAAAATATATGAAACACTTTGTTTAACAATCAAGTTCTTAGAAGTACAAAATATTTGGTAAAGTTTAATTATTTCAATTTATCATTTGTTATGTTAAATTGGTCTCGAGAGCATTTTTTTATAGTGTTAATTACTCGGACTTTGTTATTAAATTACTTAAATATGTTGAGAGTGAATGTTATCAATATTTTATTTTTATTTTTAATAACTATGTTCAAATAATATTCTTTTTTGAAGGAGACATATGTGAAAAACATAATAAAATACATTCAACACATTTGTGAAATAAAAAAACCGGATAGACAAGCACATGAGTTAAAAATAAACGTGTATAATTAACTCTTATTTAATATATACCTATTTATTTAATATATTATTTTTAATTATATTACAAATTTTATTTAATCAATATTTTAAATTAAGATCAAAATAAAATAAAAGAATATATTTATGTTTTGACGCTGTGCACATTTTTAAAAGCGGACAAACGGGCACGAGAGTGCCCGTTTAAACGCTAGTAATTATAATAATATTCCTGAGTAATAATCACAATAATAATAAAAATTATTAGAATTAATTTATGATAATAATAAATGTTAGTAATAATTAATAATTAACAATAATATAAAATATTAGTGAAAATAATAATTAATAACAATAATAATAAATGTTAGTAGCAATAATAATAATAACAAAAACAAGTTAGTAGCACTAATAGAAAAAGAAAATTTGTTAATAGCAGTAATTATTAAAAAAAATATATAAATGGCGATATTTAAAATATGAACAAAATAATATAATAAAAAAACATTAAAAAAATCTCAAATAAAAACCTAAAGAATAAACTAGGGTGGACCTAATTTTTTTTTTTAAAAAAGTCCCCAGCAGAGTCGCCAGCTGTGGCAACCTGCCTAAATATTAGAGCCGCCACCCTTTATTTAAAGAAAAAAGGGTAAAACTTTTAAATTAAAGAAAAACTAAGATTTTGGGTAAGTAGGTTAATTAGGCAAAGGGAAGGTGTTAGACACCCTTTGTCTTCCTTGTACTCAAGGGACCCATTTAATCTTTACGTTTAGGTTTTTATTATATATTATATAAAAAAAATTATTAAATATTAGCCAAAAGGGCAAAACCTCAAAGGTTTTGATAAGGTCATTGTCAGATCGAGACAACAATGACCATGGCTAAGCCAAATACAACAAAGTCAAATACAGTTAAAATAAAACAAAAGTATAACAAACCTTAAAGGTTTTGCTAGGGCCATTGTCAGATCAAGACAACAATAGCCCAAATGCCAAAGGCATGTAAACGAAATTGTAATAAAAAAATAAAGGCCTCAAAGCATCATCATTGGCCAAAAAACCATTAAAAGGTAAAAACATTATAAAGAATTAAAATTCAATAGATAATCATCGGCTAAAAGCTTTAAAAAAGGTTTTATTTTTTAAAAGGGAGCCTCATAGATAATCATCGGCCAAAAGGTTTGAATTTGAGATTGAGTTTGAAAAGGGGAAAGGGTTTGTCGGCGGTTGTCAGTTAATTGTACGTAGAACTTGCAAGCCTTATTTCTTGCCAATTGTGCTATGTTATTTATTTGAAATAAAAACCCAATTGAAAGCATATAAAAGACGAGCTAATATTTATTATTTAAAAATATATAATTAATTTAAAAATAAATTATTATATTTTTAAACAAATAAGTACAAAAATACAAAACATTGTAAATAAACCAATGAAGTTTATAAAACTCAAGTTTAAAAACAATTTTGAATTTTGAGATTAGGCCTCATATTTTATGAATAATAAGCCCAATTAAATACACACTTTTACTTAATGTATATCCTATTTTTATAATAACACCTAATGACCTCACATCTTATGGATGTTAAGTCTAAGAGATTAAATTGAAGTACACACCTATTTTATAAACTTGATCACACTTATATACGTATATATTTCAATACATACATATTTTAAATGATGTGCCAATGAAAACAAATAAGAAGGGACAAGTCTTAGTGGGTCAAATTTGGGGTATGACACCTATGGGCTGGCTCTTTTTATGTTCCAAATTTATCCTTACTCAATTACAATATTTTCAAAAAACCTTAAAATATGTAAGTTAAGAAAACTGCTCCCACATCATAACACGGTTGTAGTTCTGAAAATAGGGATTGAATAAAACTGTCACAAAACTTAATATTCGTAAATAAATAAATAAAAATAAATAGTTCAACCTAATTGGTAACTGTTCAAAATAAAACTGCTTCTACAATTTTAAGTGAAAATAATTTCTCATATTGTATATTCTATAACAATATATAAAGAGGATACACCTTTTTGGGCTGGCTCTTTTTATGTTCCAAATTTATCCTTACTCAATTACAATATTTTCAAAAAGCTGTAAAATATGTAAGTTAAGAAAACTGCTCCCACATCATAACACGGTTGTAGTTCTAAAAATAGGGATTAAATAAAACTGTCACAAAACTTAATATTCGTAAATAAATAAATAAAAATAAATAGTTCAACCTAATTGGTAACCGTTCAAAATAAAACTACTTCTACAATTTTAAGTGAAAATAATTTCTCATATTGTATATGATAGAGATGGAATTTGGTTACTAAAATTTTAGAACAGAAAAAAGAAAGTACTGGGCAACGATGATAAAGAGAGAACATAAAAGGTTGGTACCTTATTCTTCTACTATGTAGACAATCATCATCACTCTCTTTTATGATACGTAGACAACAATATTTTCACATTCTATTCTAACCATCATCAATCTCTTTCCCTTGAAATTCTCTTGATATTTTAAAACTCACTATTCTCTATTTAAAAACTCACCATTCTCTATTCTAATCATCCTTTATTTCTTTTTTTATTCTGTTTACTTTTTATTTTTTTTCTTTGATTTGTGATATAGTTTGATTCTTTTTTCTTTATTTGTATTTTTAAGAGGAATGTCTAGGGAAGGAGTTGCATACATTTTTTTGCCACTCCTTATTATTATTTTTTTTAAAAATTTTCTATTATTATAAATGTTTCCATTTTTTTTAATTAATTTTGTATTTTTATATTTTTAAAGTTTGAAGGATGATGAAGAGAAACACAAATTTAAGGGAGAAGCTACTATCGTAGATGACTATGGAAGACACTGATGGTCATCAATAAAGAAAAAAGGCCGGTCAACAAACTAAGAACCAATGTGAGATGGAAGTTAGTCCTATAAATTTTAAGTGAGAGTTAAGTTTTCTTTTAGGTGACTTATCTCCCATTGTTTTGAGTTTTATTATATCACAAAAAAAGAGTTGTTAATTTGGATCTTCCTTTCATTTATGACGTTTAAAATAGTTTAAAGTTATATTATATATAACTATGTATAAAAGGAATAAATGATTTTGGTCTACACCCTTTTTTTTTCTATTTTATCTTTCACATGTATTATTATTTTAAAAAAACAATTGTCTAACTGCATTTACACGTATTAAAACAGTTTTAAGAAAAAATAGTCGAACATGAGTGTGTAATTTAAAATTTATTACACAAATAATTTAAATTAAAATTATATAATAATTATTATATACTAAAGTTAAAGTTAAATAAAGATTAATTATTATACATTGTCATTGTCACTGTAAAATATTGTACACGCATCACAACTATTCATAAATAATACTTATATGATTAGTGAAAAATTCAAACATCTAAATTTCAATTTAACGATTATAATTTATTGACGGTGTAATTTTTCCATATTTCAATTAAATCCAATAAAATATAAGTGAAGTACATGATTTCTCCTTTTTTTTCTTCACTTTATCAATTTGCATGAATCAAAACTGTTATTATATAACTTTCTCATGTACAATTACTTTTATGTGTGTGAGAGTAAAATCAAAATAGGAGCCAAAATAAATATGTACATACTAATTACAAATAATTTTTTGCTTGCACCTAAAAAAAATAAAAAAGATAAATATGAGAGTGCATATCTTATAAAATAAGAAATTTAAATTATAATCAAATTAAAATAAAATAATATGTTTGATTTACTATATTATTTTATGTAAATAGTTTTAACGCATAAATGTATTAAAAAAATGGACAAACGGGCACGAAAGTAAAATTTGAGAGAGGGCAAAATAACTAACTCTCAATGAGAAAGAGAGTGAGAGAGATATAGGAAGGATTAGAACTTAAGATTAAAAATAATGAGAAATTAGAAGTGAAGCTAAAATATATGAAACACTTTGTTTAACAATCAAGTTCTTAGAAGTACAAAATATTTGGTAAAGTTTAATTATTTCAATTTATCATTTGTTATGTTAAATTGGTCTCGAGAGCATTTTTTTATAGTGTTAATTACTCGGACTTTGTTATTAAATTACTTAAATATGTTGAGAGTGAATGTTATCAATATTTTATTTTTATTTTTAATAACTATGTTCAAATAATATTCTTTTTTGAAGGAGACATATGTGAAAAACATAATAAAATACATTCAACACATTTGTGAAATAAAAAAACCGGATAGACAAGCACATGAGTTAAAAATAAACGTGTATAATTAACTCTTATTTAATATATACCTATTTATTTAATATATTATTTTTAATTATATTACAAATTTTATTTAATCAATATTTTAAATTAAGATCAAAATAAAATAAAAGAATATATTTATGTTTTGACGCTGTGCACATTTTTAAAAGCGGACAAACGGGCACGAGAGTGCCCGTTTAAACGCTAGTAATTATAATAATATTCCTGAGTAATAATCACAATAATAATAAAAATTATTAGAATTAATTTATGATAATAATAAATGTTAGTAATAATTAATAATTAACAATAATATAAAATATTAGTGAAAATAATAATTAATAACAATAATAATAAATGTTAGTAGCAATAATAATAATAACAAAAACAAGTTAGTAGCACTAATAGAAAAAGAAAATTTGTTAATAGC
This sequence comes from Vicia villosa, assembly GCF_029867415.1. Classification (NCBI taxonomy): domain Eukaryota; kingdom Viridiplantae; phylum Streptophyta; class Magnoliopsida; order Fabales; family Fabaceae; genus Vicia; species Vicia villosa. The sequence continues at coordinate 125,979,842 of NC_081186.1, read as the reverse complement.
AGTAATTATTAAAAAAAATATATAAATGGCGATATTTAAAATATGAACAAAATAATATAATAAAAAAACATTAAAAAAATCTCAAATAAAAACCTAAAGAATAAACTAGGGTGGACCTAATTTTTTTTTTAAAAAAGTCCCCAGCAGAGTCGCCAGCTGTGGCAACCTGCCTAAATATTAGAGCCGCCACCCTTTATTTAAAGAAAAAAGGGTAAAACTTTTAAATTAAAGAAAAACTAAGATTTTGGGTAAGTAGGTTAATTAGGCAAAGGGAAGGTGTTAGACACCATTTGTCTTCCTTGTACTCAAGGGACCCATTTAATCTTTACGTTTAGGTTTTTATTATATATTATATAAAAAAAATTATTAAATATTAGCCAAAAGGGCAAAACCTCAAAGGTTTTGATAAGGTCATTGTCAGATCGAGACAACAATGACCATGGCTAAGCCAAATACAACAAAGTCAAATACAGCTAAAATAAAACAAAAGTATAACAAACCTTAAAGGTTTTGCTAGGGCCATTGTCAGATCAAGACAACAATAGCCCAAATGCCAAAGGCATGTAAACGAAATTGTAATAAAAAAATAAAGGCCTCAAAGCATCATCATTGGCCAAAAAACCATTAAAAGGTAAAAACATTATAAAGAATTAAAATTCAATAGATAATCATCGGCTAAAAGCTTTAAAAAAGGTTTTATTTTTTAAAAGGGAGCCTCATAGATAATCATCGGCCAAAAGGTTTGAATTTGAGATTGAGTTTGAAAAGGGGAAAGGGTTTGTCGGCGGTTGTCAGTTAATTGTACGTAGAACTTGCAAGCCTTATTTCTTGCCAATTGTGCTATGTTATTTATTTGAAATAAAAACCCAATTGAAAGCATATAAAAGACGAGCTAATATTTATTATTTAAAAATATATAATTAATTTAAAAATAAATTATTATATTTTTAAACAAATAAGTACAAAAATACAAAACATTGTAAATAAACCAATGAAGTTTATAAAACTCAAGTTTAAAAACAATTTTGAATTTTGAGATTAGGCCTCATATTTTATGAATAATAAGCCCAATTAAATACACACTTTTACTTAATGTATACTCCTATTTTTATAATAACACCTAATGACCTCACATCTTATGGATGTTAAGTCTAAGAGATTAAATTGAAGTACACACCTATTTTATAAACTTGATCACACTTATATACGTATATATTTCAATACATACATATTTTAAATGATGTGCCAATGAAAACAAATAAGAAGGGACAAGTCTTAGTGGGTCAAATTTGGGGTATGACACCTATTTTTCTATCATAAGAATAAATAGAGAAAATACTATTTAGTTGTAATGGAACTAAATGGCAAAATGGATATTAAGACTTAGTTGAAGGGCAATTGTGACATTTCACTCACCATAAGTTCTAAGACCTCGTTTGTTTTCCCTTTGGTTCCAAAAACCATATTTTTGTCAGTAGAAGAAGGATAGAAACGTGGAAGGAAGTGGAAGAGAAAGAAAACCACTCCAAGAACTCCAATCCTTGCATGTCCAAGAATCTGTCCCGAAGTTCTGATTCTCGTCCAAATCTCCCTTGCTCCAGCTCTACTTCGTTCATATAAGGTGAGTCCCTAGATAGAAAATGGGGTTTTGATCCATTTGGGATTTTTGGGGTTTAGGGATTTGAGAAAGAATGCATGAAATCTTTGTTAATAACATGTTGTGGTGTTAAATTGTGCTTACCTATGTTGTATTCTGGTCGTATACACCCTTATTTCGTGCATGCAGGTGGTTTCAGGGGGTTAAGGTACCCCAGGGCAGAACTGGTGAGCTCTGGGTTTTTCTGCATCTGCTATGGTCCGCTAAGCGGGCTAAGGCCGCTAAGCGGATGCTGAGTGTTTTCCAGAAATTCGCGATCCCGCTAAGCGGACCTAGTTCGCTAAGCGGAGGATGCTGTTTGTGAAAATAAATTATCGCGAGTCCGCTAAGCGGTCAGGAGCCGCTAAGCGGAAGATGCTCTTTGCATAATTCTGTTTTCTCCCCTAGAGTGCAGTCTGGTCCCATAGTCGGAACCGAACTCATCCCTATTCAATTATGCGTACCTGTTGATGATATGCGACACTGTTAAGGATTAAATTTCAATACTTCCTTTTGAATATTCAAAAATTGTGAATTATGCATAATTTGAATGTAATGGTGTAACTACTATTACTTGTTCCATAATGCCTCATGAATGCAATGTGATGGAACATGGAAATATGTTGATATCCAAATGTTTTGGTAAAACATTCGGATTGGTTTGTCTTATGACCTCACGCTTGTTGTGTGTACGTATGCTAGAATCGAAGTGGCCGGGGGCTAGGTTGGAATGTATCTCTGGCCATGGAGTCAAGGTATCTTCCTGGACCATGGGGTCCGTAGAATAGTCCGATGATGTGATCAAAGGTCGCGCACCTGAGCTACCGTTGAAGTGTGCTCGTGAGTGCCGTACGGGGCTTTTTATTCACTTGGCGTTAACACACTTGCATGCTCGGTATGGTGGGGTTATGTGGCCATGTAAGCTAATACATAATGATGAAACTCACCTCTAGTGCAGTCATGTAGACTAATACCAGGCTTTCACCCGATGGGATCATGCGTCTAGGCGGCGGTTTGTACTCGGCGTAACCCACTTGCGTGAAGAAGGTTAATGGGACGATGACGCCACCTATGCTAAAGTCATCTCGCGGCCATTTCGGCTCGTGCGAACCCAATTAACCATCTTACAGTGAGCTTGTACAAGTCCCTTGACAATAGGCATGAGTGTACTCATCGAGGGTGCGTTCGTTCTATAATCTAGCCGAGGTATTTTTATTACACTTCTTGATTCCCCGTATATGGATACGGGTTTTGCATACTTGTTTGTGATATACTTGTGTATTTGAACAAGACGAGTCCATTGGTGGATGAATCATTTAATTGCTCCGTATTTGTACTGGATGTGAGGATAACCCGAATCCATAGTGGATTCATTTTATTAAGCATGTACCCTTTAGATCCGAGTGGACTAATAGGATAGGCGGACTCACTGAGATTTAGTAATCTCATTCCATTCCAATTATTTTCTTTTCAGGTGGTTCGTGGCAAGATCGTAGTAAGGGCAAGATGGATTAGTTCTTTTGACGATGCTTGTTGGATCTTTCTTTTAGTTCTTTTATCGTGCATTTTAGTTCTTGTATTATGGGCATGTACTCTTGTGACGTACTAATATTTTGGCCATGACACTTTCTGCTTCTGTATTTTGTACTTCTATTTCCGCTGTGAATATTATGTAATTGTTGTCTTATGAACCATATTTAATACTTTATGCATATTATTCTAGACAAATATGCGTGGGGTTTTACAATATTTAATATTTCATAAAAAACTTTTTTTATTAAGTTTTATTTTACAAAATAACTCTATAAACATGTTACTCTCTATTTAAATTCTCTTTTCATCATCATCATTATTATTATTATTATTATTATTATTATTATTATTATTGTTATTATTATTATAATAGTTGTCTGTAGTTTGAAATAGAAAATCCAGGTATATATTAAGTATTTTACAAGAAAGATTGATATACTAGTTTATTTTTATTATTAAATCGTATGGTTATTATTAAAAGTTCTCAGTTCTCACTTATTAAGAATACTATAATTAGAAAAAGTTAAATATAATTAAAGATAATAAAGTCATATTTAAAGTTTCAAGTTTCAGTTAACGAAACGAATTTTCTTCCGTTCTTCTTTTCAAGGGCCTTTAGAATGCAAATCTGCAGTATCAAAATTTAAATATATTTTTATTTATTTAAACTGATCAAACAATTTATAAGAAAATCTTAAAACTTGAAATTATAACAATTAGATTTATATCCATTTTAAATCAATTCAAAAAAGGGCTATTGCTGAGTCAATTAAACTCAAATATCTATAAGTAGTTGTAAAAATATTTTATAAATACCAATTTGATATAATGTGATTGAATGCATATGTTAAAAAATTTACAACGTTAATGTAGAGTTAAAATGAATAGAAAAAAACTTATACTAAAACAACAAACTTTATGTAATAAAAACAACAACGATAATAATGGTATTTATATTATGTCAATACTCTTGTACCATAAAGTTTAGTTGGGTAAATACACATTATCTAATTATGGAACAATAGGTTACTTTTCTATAATAATTTAATTTCAAAAATAATTTCATAAAAATTTGGCTTCAAAATATGAGTACCCATTCAAAACTTACTAAAACTTACTAGTACTTAAGAATTTACCTTTATTTATTTTTTATTAAAACCTTTATATTAATGTATGATAAATTTTACATTAATGCATTTATGCTCTCAAAAAAGATTAAAGCGATCATTATCGATAGTCCCATGTAACCAAAAGTAATAAGATAGAGACTCTCAAAAACCTTACCTGCTTCTACCCCTGCTTCTTCTATCTCAGCCCCTGCTTCTTCTAGCTCGGGGTTTCCATTTTCTTCAAAGCTTTTGCATAGGAAAACCGTCAAGGAGAATACGACCACAGTGCTGGAAAAGACTCCTGTGAGGGCAAGGTGTTGTTTTCATGACGTCAAAACATTGTGAATCAACTGCAACTAAAATAGAATCTCAAAAACCAAGCTAATGCAATCAACACAGGTATCTTTGGCCACAAGACATTAATAGGTCGACTAATGGAAGCAATAGGTCGACCTATTACAAGGTGATTCTGAAAGATTCTAAGTAAAGAGTGAATGCGTCGACGCATTACATGCATAGGTCGACGCATGGAACTTGGAGCTTATCTCGGGTATGCGCACGCTGACCCTTCAGGTCGACGCATCAGCTTTTGAACCTCAAATTGCGTCGACGCATGGATGGAGCTGGTCGACACACAGGACTTTGGGGAACTCACGGGAATGCGCACGCCGACCCTTCAGGTCGACGCAAGTGTCACACATCCCTCTTTCTCAGGTGCAACAGATTGAATAGGTCGACCTATACTGAGAGCAGGTCGACCTGTCGCTAATAAATCCTGTTTTCTGCTGTTTTCAAGTTGGCTTATACATTGTAGGTGTTATAAATACTCAAGTGATCATTCTCAGGAAAACCAACAAGAAACATGAAATATAGACTCAACATCTTCTCATCTTCAACCTTTCGCTTATTGATCGAGAATCACACATAATCATCTTTCTCGATCGAAGTAAGGAACGTGTGTTGATAAGGTTCGACGGTTGAGTTTGTCTTGTTTCGGATTCGACGGTAGACATTCATCTTGTTCGAGTGAAGAGTGTTGAGGGTGTTTCTTGTATAAAACCTTAGGGTTTTTCCTTCCTCAATAAAGATTTTGTTCGAAGGTTTTTGACGATCGATTCGCTTTGGTAATCAATTCAGCCGTGCATAAGGGTTTGAGAGATTGAAGTTCTACTCAACAAATTTGCTACAACCGGAGGATTGAGAAAGGAACGATCGGGGTCTTGATCTTGAGGATCTAAGACATTGACTTGATTCGACTTGGATCAAGGGGAGGATCGAATTGTATTTCAATTTTACTGCAAGATTGTAGTTGGTGATTGGTACTTTCTATCCTTGTTAAACATTTTGCGATCAAATAAAACTTTCCTAATTTCATTTGAAATTAGGGGCAGACGTACTCGTGCGAGGACGATAGGGGAACTGCCTAAACAAATATCGTGTTCTTTATCGCTTTTACTTTATCACACTTTCATTTGTTTTTGTTTATTTCCATTATTGAACAAAAACTAAGGTTAGGTAAAATATCGATCACCAAGTGTTCGATAAAATTACTCAATCAATTTTTGTTCATATTTTTAGTGAAAACGTTCATTGTGTGTAATATACCATATAGTGTGTAATTGAAACAATCGAGATATTCGTTAAAACGTAATTCATCACTTGACATTCTCATCCGTTTGGTTTAGTGCACATATCCGGTCCCCGATAACATAATCATCTTAGACGATTAAGTGATTCAGGGAAGTCACGCTTCAAATAGCTAAAATTTTCTTAAGTCGAAAAAGGTGGTCTATTCACCCCCCCTCTAGACCAGTCCTATCGTCTAACAAGTGGTATCACGAGCTCCGGTTCATTCTAGTGCTTGATATAACTTTTTAGAAAATGGAGAACCGTCAAAAAGGGGCGTATACTAAAGCGCCTGTTTTCACTGGAGAATACTATAGTTATTGGAAAGACTGTATGTGCATTCATATCAACTCCGTTGATAGAAAAATATGGGATGTCATCATCAATGGTCCTATGGCTATCACCATAACCAACGATGCAGGCGTCACATTACCTAAACCTCAAGCACAATGGGATGAAAAAGATGAAAAGAATTACGGGTATGATTGGAAAGCTAGAAACATGATTATAGCTTCCTTAGGGGTCGATGAGTACTTTTGTGTGTCACATTGCCAATCGGCTAAGGCAATGTGGGATGCATTACAAGTCGCCCATGAAGGAACTAATGATGTTAAACTAGCTAGAATCAATACTTTAACACAAGAGTTTGATCTCTTTCATATGAAGCAAGGGGAAACCATTGCGAATATGCAAAAGAGATTTTCTCATATTATCAATCGATTACACACTTTGGGACATATTACTCCCAATGCCGTAGCTACTAACAAAGTTTTGAGATGTCTTAGTAGGGAATGGCAACCAAAGGTCACGGCGATCAAAGAAGCCAATGATCTCACTACATTGGATCTCACAGCTCTATTCGAAAAACTTGAAGAACATGAGCAAGACCTCATGAACCTAAACAAGCACGAAAAGAAAGAAAAGAAAGAAAAGTCAAAGGACACGGAAAAGAAGTCTATCGCTCTAAAGGCTCCAAGTTCTAAGTCATCCACCAAAGATACATGTGATAGTGAGTCTAGTGATGAAGATGAAAGTCCAGATGAAGATATGGGATTATTCGTAAGAAGATACAACAAATATCTTCGAAAGAATGAAATTAAGCATTCGGACAACAATCTAGTTGATTATAGACGTCAATCAAAACCTTACAACCAAGATGAGTACAAGAAGACTAAACCTAGAGGTTCTTGTTACAACTGTGGAAAACCCGGTCACTATAAACCGGATCGCCCTTCGCTAAAGAGAGATAAGACAAAGAGTAAACCTCAAAAGAAGCAATCAAAAGGAAGAAGAGCTTATATCGCTTGGGAAAGTGATAGTGACTCATCTAGCAAAGAAAGCTCAAGCGATGAAGAGGAAACCGTCAACCTATGTCTCATGGCACATCAAAAGAAGAAAAAGATTGTAAGTCATGATAAATACAATAATGTTGATGCTATGTCTTATTTCAAATTAAAGCATGCCTTTGATACTTTGCATCATGAAGCTAAGGAAGCATTTCAACGCTTAGCTTCAAATAAAAGAATTTTCAAATACCTTGAGAAGAAAGTTTCCGATTCCGAAAAGGAATTAGAAACTCTCAAGGAATCCATGATCAAAAGTATCAAAGACACAAGCGTTGTTGACAAGGGTTCTTGGTTTAGATGGGGAGGATGTGAAACTTGTCACATTTGGCAAAAAGAAGTTAAAACTATCAAAGCCAAATTAGACAGGGCTTCACAACCCAAAATCACATATGCTATTGATCGATCACATTTTAAAAATAGTATGATAAATCCATATCAACGATATTCCTATGTGATAAAAGATCAATCTAGCAAATATGATAACCATTCAAACTCAAGATGTCTATATTGTTGCAAAAGTGGGCATACCATTAAAAAATGCCGCTTTAGGAGATTCTTGGTTCCTAAAGGCATTTTCAAATGGACTCCCAAGAGCAGCCTTTGTTTCGCTCACACACAAGGACCCAATGAAAATTGGGTACCTATTTCCCATGTTTAAATTTGTAGGTGGAATGTCTTGAGCCATCCACTGGCTCAAGACATATGATGGGTAACTTATCCTTATTATTTGACTGTGTGGCTAAGAAGAAAGGATTTGTAACCTACGGTGATTACAACAAGGTAGCAATACTCAGTTAGGATGGTGTGCCTTAAATGGGTGCGTACTCAAAAGATCCAAATTGCCAGGCTTGAGAAAGATAAAGAATTCCTCTCACTCGAGAAAAATGAAGAGGATGTGAATCAAGGATCTAAAGAGAAAGTGGAAGACAAAATCAAGTAAGGAGAGTAATACTCATCTTGCTTGAAAATCCACTAAGGACAACCCTATGGAAATCATTCTAGAAGATATATCAAAAGGAGTGACAACACGGTAAAGAATAATAGCTCCTTAATTTTATGCAAGAAAAAGTTGAAATGAACATGGTAAGCCGGTTGATGTAAAAAGGTACAGAGACATGTGATGGCATGTCTCTCCACCTCCCAAATGTGAAGGTAATATCGTTTCAACCTTAAAACTCACTTCATGCAAATATGTCACTATGGTAAAATTGAATTTTGTTCATAAATATGATTATTCTATGAAATGTTTGGTCATAACATGCATGCATACATTGCATAACAGCCTAAGTTTGAAATTTGCAAGCCTTAGGTCGACCTACTCCTTATGTGAGTCGACCTACTCAAAAATATTTTTAAAAAATTAAAGGCTAATGCATCGACGCATCTACTGCATAGGTCGACGCATCGTTCGCAGATTTTAAAATTAGGTTACATTTAAAAAGGGAGCACAAATCAAATTCATTCTTTCTCCTTCTTTGCGCCGACCCCTCTCACACAAACCCTAAACTTCTGTCATCTCTTCCCTCTCACTCACCCATGGCTTCCCACAAATCATTGAGAAAGAGAGCAAGTAGAGAAGATTCCTCTTCTCAACAACAACAACCTGAAGTGGAAGATTCTCTATCTCTCATTCCCGAGGACCTTGCTGAATCTTACTCAACCCACTTCAAAAACAGAAAAGTCATCAAACAATTCACGGTATTCACAGGAACTCTGCGAAGACTTCATCTTCAACAGGTAATGGAACTACTTGAAGCTCAAAATTTGGGCACTTTTATTGAATTAAACCATGCCTACAATGAGGACTTGGTAAGGGTGTTCTACAATGGTATGCAAGGAAACTTCCATGGAAGTTCTTTCAATTTTCAGATGGGTACAACCACATACGCCATCACGACAACACTTGGAGGCAATTAGGTCTATTTCCACTCCTCGAGAATGCTGTCACGGTAACTGATACCAATGTGTTGACCCAATTTGACTATAATGTCGCTTTGAACAACATGCTGAGGCGCCCCCATGCTGACCATATTGTTCAAAGTCACCTGTTTCCAAGGTCGGCTACTACAGGTCTCCTAAATATTGTTGATAGAATTCTACAGTGGATTGTTGCACGAATCATCCGACCTAAGCAAGGTGGGTACTCACGTGTTGACCAACAAGAAGTGTACTTGGTTTGGTTGATCAAGAACAGAATTCCGGTAAACTGGCCACATTTTATTGTGAAGTGTATGTTTGAATTGAAGGAATCAGGTAGAGGCACTGCTATTGGATATGCCTCCTTTATCCAATGGATGCTTAATAAGGTCAATATTCCATCTCAACGGCTTCCCAAGAAGTCCATCTCAATTGACCAAGATTTCACCAAGAAGACACTAAACATGATGGGGTTCTTCTACAATCAAGCTACAGGTGCCTATGGAGCTGTTCTACGAGGCAACAACCTAGACCTCAACCGAGAAGACGAGGATGAAATGAATGTTGATGAAGGGGAAGACAATCAAGGTGAGGATGAAGATGAGGACGTGGGTACTGAAAATGCCAGCTCAAATATGGCAAATTTGATGGAGGCTATGCGTCTTCAACAAATTGAGAACCAGAATCTGATGAATGAGCGCCTTACTACTTTGACCACTCGTGTCACGGAGCAAGGTGCTCAATTTACCGCTTACTCCACACTTCAAGAGCAGCGGTACAACACACTCTATGGTATGATGGATGCTCAGAGCAACTAACTCTCCTCCTTCACAAACGCCTTCATGCAACACTACCCTTTTCCTCAGGTCCATACAGCTCAACCACCACCACCGGCTCAAGAAGGAGATGATGATGCTGAAGCCTAGTGCTTTCTTTTGCATTGTGTCTTTTTTTATTCACCATTTACATTTTGTCATGAACATTTTAATGTATTCTGTGTCTTTATTTTGTCTTCTGCTAGACATAATTCTACCATACTTTGTGTTGTGTAAGAATTTGAATTGAGCTATGTGCTCATTATCGTTTAGCTATTTATGATATTTTTTCGTTTATTTTATCATTAAGCATTGCTTTATATGAATGATTGCTTTATGATTATGATTGCAAAAGGGCTTAAAAATGATCAAAATATAATTAGGGTATTTATCCATATATGTATAATATTGCCTTTCTCTTTTTGATGTTGTCAAAGGGGGAGAAAACTGAGTGAATCAGCAAGCCATGCACCAAGATAGGGGGAGCATACAGAAAGGGGGAGCAAGCACCTCAGTTAAGCAATGCCTCGATACAAAGATTCACAATTTTTGCCATCATAAAAAAGGGGGAGTATGTGAGGGCAAGGTGTTGTTTTCATGACGTCAAAACATTGTGAATCAACTGCAACTAAAATAGAATCTCAAAAACCAAGCTAATGCAATCAACACAGGTATTTTTGGCCACAAGACATTAATAGGTCGACTCATGGAAGCAATAGGTCGACCTATTACAAGGTGATTCTGAAAGATTCTAAGTAAAGAGTGAATGCGTCGACGCATTACATGCATAGGTCGACGCATGGAACTTGGAGCTTATCTCGGGTATGCGCACGCTGACCCTTCAGGTCGACGCATCAGCTTTTGAACCTCAAACTGCGTCGACGCATGGATGGAGCTGGTCGACGCACAGGACTTTGGGGAACTCACGGGAATGCGCATGCCGACCCTTCAGGTCGACGCAAGTGTCACACATCCCTCTTTCTCATGTGCAACAGATTGAATAGGTCGACCTATGCTGAGAGCAGGTCGACCTGTCGCTAATAAATCCTGTTTTCTGCTGTTTTCAAGTTGGCTTATACATTGTAGGTGTTATAAATACTCAAGTGATCATTCTCAAGAAAACCAACAAGAAACGTGAAATATAGACTCAACATCTTCTCATCTTCAACCTTTCTCTTATTGATCGAGAATCACACATAATCATCTTTCTCGATCGAAGTAAGGAACGTGTGTTGATAAGGTTCGACGGTAGAGTTTGTCTTGTTCGGGATTCGACGGTAGACATTCATCTTGTTCGAGTGAAGAGTGTTGAGGGTGTTTCTTGTATAAAACCTTAGGGTTTTTCCTTCCTCAATAAAGATTTTGTTCGAAGGTTTTTGACGATCGATTCGCTTTGGTAATCAATTCATCCGTGCATAAGGGTTTGAGAGATTGAAGTTCTACTCAACAAATTTGCTACAACCGGAGGATTGAGAAAGGAACGATCGGGGTCTTGATCTTGAGGATCTAAGACATTGACTTGATTCGACTTGGATCAAGGGGAGGATCGAATTGTATTTCAATTTTACTGCAAGATTGTAGTTGGTGATTGGTACTTTCTATCCTTGTTAAACATTTTGCAATCAAATAAAACTTTCCTAATTTCATTTGAAATTAGGGGCAGACGTACTCGTGCGAGGACGATAGGGGAACTGCCTAAACAAATATCGTGTTCTTTATCGCTTTTACTTTATCACACTTTCATTTGTTTTCGTTTATTTCCATTATTGAACAAAAACTAAGGTTAGGTAAAATATCGATCACCAAGTGTTCGATAAAATTACTCAATCAATTTTTATTCATATTTTTAGTGAAAACGTTCATTGTGTGTAATATACCATATAGTGTGTAATTGAAACAATCGAGATATTCGTTAAAACGTAATTCATCACTTGACATTCTCATCCGTTTGGTTTAGTGCACATATCCGGTCCCCGATAACATAATCATCTTAGACGATTAAGTGATTCAGGGAAGTCACGCTTCAAATAGCTAAAATTTTCTTAAGTCAAAAAAGGTGGTCTATTCACCACCCTCTAGACCAGTCCTATCGTCTAACAACTCCGAACATATATCAAGGAGGTATTAAGAAACACAAATAAAGACAACTACATAATGAAAATGAAAAAGCTGGAGTCATATACGTATTTTGAGGTGTGCTATAGGCTCTTCAAAATTGAGCACTAGCCCTCATGCTTACTGGTCAATAAAATATTCTCTAAATAGTAGCCTTAGAATAAGAAGCCTAGCAGGAGATTTAACAAGTCAATCTAACCTATGTGATTTGAATTTTTTTGTGGTTGTCAATTCTATATATAATATTGAAAAAATACAATTAACATTCCTTCAAAAAAAATCCAGAGAGCTATTAGATAAGGAACATCTGGTAATGTATATACCTTACATGTACACACTTTGATATATTCTTTATTACATCAAAATATTCATTAGATAAGATTAAGAACATCTAATAATATATATATATATATATATATATATATATATATATATATATATATATATATATATATATATATATATATATATATATATATATATATATATATATACCCTGCATATACACTTCAAAATATTCTCTATTACATCAAAATATCCAGGATTGAAGATTGGCTGACTTAGTATTATGCATCCATAGTGCACTCCTCCACATTGTTGAAAGTTTCCATGACATGTTAGACAGGTAAATGTCCTATTAGCCGGGCCCTAAATTGAATATAAAAATTGCTTATGATAGAGAAATTACAAATAACAATTCCCAAATATATCATTTTAGTTCAAAATTGTAAAAAAAACTCCCATTACAAGTAAATTTTACTAGTAATAAAAGTGACAAAAAGATCATTTCATAGTTTCAAATAAAAATACAAAATTCGTGTTGATTATAAGTATGCAAACAATATTTTAACTTTATTTGTAACACTAACACATATATTTGTTACGAGGTTGTGTAAAAAATATATAAAATTATGAAATGTTTCATACTAGTAGAATATGAATGTGCAGTTTTTACTATTTATATATTTATTATATTTAATATGTTATAAAAACTTTTTTTATTAAGTTTTATTTTACAAAATAACTATATAAACATGTCACTCTCTATTTAAATTCTCTTTTCATTATTATTATTATTATTATTATTATTATTATTATTATTATTATTATTATTATTATTATTATTATTATTATTATTATTATTATTATTATTATTATTATTATTATTATTATTATTATTATTATTATTATAATAGTTGTCTGTAGGTTTGAAATAGAAAATCCAGGTAGATATTAAGTATTTTACAAGAAAAATCACTAGTTTATTATTATTATTAAATCGTATGGTTATTATTAAAATTTCTCAGTTCTCACATATTAAGCATACTATAATTAGAAAAAGTTAAATATAATTAAAGATAATAAAGTCATAGTTAAAGTTTCAAATTTCAGTTAACGAAACGAATTTTCTTCTGTTCTTCTTTTCAAGGGCCTTTAGAATGCAAATCTGCAGTATCAAAATTTAAATATATTTTTATTTATTTAAACTGATCAAACAATTTATAAGAAAATCTTAAAACTTGAAATTATAACAATTAGATTTATATCTATTTTAAATCAATTCAAAAAGGGCTATTGCTGGGTCTATTAAACTCAAATATCTATAAGTAGTTGTAAAAATATTTTATAAATATCGATTTGAGATAATGTGATTGAATGCATATGTTAAAATATTTACAACGATAATGTAGAGTTAAAATGAATAGAAAAAAACTTATACTAAAACAACAAACTTTATGTAATAAAAACAACAACGATAATAATGGTATTTATATTATGTCAATACTCTTGTACCATAAAGTTTAGTTGGGTAAATACACATTATCTAATTATGGAACAATAGGTAACTTTTCTATAATAATTTAATTTCAAAAAAATTTTCAAAAAAATTTTGCTAAAAAATATGAGTACCAATCAAAACTTACTAAAACTTACTAGTACTTAAGAATTTACCTTTATTTTTTTTATTAAAACCTTTATATTAGTATATGATAAATTTTACATTAATGCATTTATGCTCTCTAAAAAAATTGAAGCGATCATTATCGATAGTCCCATGTAACCAAAAGTAATAAGATAGAGAGTCTCAAGAACCTTACCTGCTTTTTCAACTCGGGGTTTCCATTTTCTTCAAAGCATTTGCCTAGGAAACCCGTCAAGGAGAATACGACCACAGTACTAGAAAAGACCCCGAACATAACTCAATGAGGTATTAAGAAACACAGATAAAGACAACTACATAAGGAAAATGAAAAAGCTGGAGTCATATACGTATTTTGAGATGTGCTATAGGCTCTTCAAAATTGAGCACTAGCCCTCATGCTTACTGGTCAATAAAATATTCTCTAAATAGTAGCCTAAGAATAAGAAGACTAGCAGGAGATTTAGCAAGTCAATCTAACCTATGTGATTTGACTTTTTTTGTGGTTGTCAATTCTATATATATAATATTGAAAAAGTACAATTAACATTCCTTCAAAAAAATCCAGAGAGCTGTTAGATAAGGAACATCTGGTAATGTATATACCTTACATGTACACACTTTGATATATTCTTTATTACATCAAAATATTCATTAGATAAGATTTAGAACATCTAATAATATATATATATATATATATATATATATATATATATATTTATATATATATATACCTTGCATATACACTTCAAAATATTCTATATTACATCAAAATATCCAGGATTGAAGACTGGCTGACTTAGTATTATGCATCCATAGTGCCCTCCTCCACATTATTGAAAGTTTCCATGACATGTTAGACAGGTAAATGTCCTATTAGCCGGCTCTTAAATTGAATGTAAAAATTGCTTATGATAGAGAATTTACAAATAACAATTCCCAAATACATCAATTTAGTTCAAAATTGTAAAAAACTCCCATTGCAAGTAAATTTTACTAGTAATAAAAGTGACAAAAAGATCATTTCATAGTTTCAAAAAAAAAATACAAAATTCTTGTTGATTATATGTATGCTAACAATTTTTTAACTTTATTCGTAACACTAACACATATATTTGTTACGAGGTTGTGTAAAAAATATATAAACTTATGAAATGTTTCATACTAGTAGAATATGAATGTGCAGTTTGTACTATTTAAATATTTATTATATTTAATATTTTATAAAAACCTTTTTTTTATTAAGCATTATTTTACAAAATAACTCTATAAACATGTTACTCTTTATTTAAATTCTCTTTTCATTATTATTATTATTATTATTATTATTATTATTATTATTATTATTATTATTATTATTATTATTATTATTATTATTATTATTATTATTATTATTATTATTATAGTTGTCTGTAGGTTTGAAATAGAAAATCCAGGTAGATATTAAATATTTTACCAGAAAAATTGATATACTAGTTTATTATTATTATTAAATCGTATGGTTATTATTAAAAGTTCTCAGTTCTCACATATTAAGCATACTATAATTAGAAAAAGTTAAATATAATTAAAATAATAAAGTCATATTCAAAGTTTCAAGTTTCAGTTAACGAATAGAATTTTTTCCGTTCTTCTTTTCAAGGGCCTTTAGAATGCAAATCTGCAGTATCAAAATTTAAATATATTTTTATTTATTTAAACTGATCAAACAATTTATAAGTAAATCTTAAAACTTGAAATTATAACAATTAGATTTATATCTATTTTAAATCAATTCAAAAAGGGCTATTGCTGGGTCTATTAAACTCAAATATCTATAAGTAGTTGTAAAAATATTTTATAAATATCGATTTTGTAACAACCCACTATTGTTTGTTTATTTATTAAATGGAAAAATAAAATAAATAAACAAAAGAATGTAGTAACTAAGTTAGTTGGATTATGACTAAAGGGCACTATAGGAATAAGAGAATGGTTTGGGGGCAATATTGACATTCCACTCTTGTTATTTTGAAAACAAAATTCAGAATTGGGAAAAAGAAATAGAGAAAGAAAAGAGAGGAAGGGAACCGTGAGAGAGGGAAGAAGAGGAAGAAGGTCATTTTGAAGTTCATCAATTTCTTGCATGCCAGTGGAATTTCGCCACTGTCTCCATCTCCCTAGCCCAGTGCTGTAGCTTAATCTTCATTCAATCAAAGGTGAGTCTCTAGTTAGAGACTTGGGGTTTTGTGGGGAAATTGAAATTTGGGGAAAATTGGGGATTTATGTGATAAAAAAAATCATTGCATGTTTGTTTAATGGATGAAGTATGTGTTCTTTGATGCAATTATATGTCGTAGAATGATGATACATGATGGAGTTCGAATTTGGATCATTAGGGAACCTTAGGAATGTTTTAGGATGTTTTGGAACTGGTTTTTAGCAGGAAAATACGTTTTTTTGACTCTGCTACAGGTGCATATCGATTTGCACAGGATCCCAATCGATTGCTCCCTTGAAAAACTGGTTTTTGGACAAAAACTGAAGCGTGCAATCTATTTGCATATAGTGTAAATCGATTGCGCACTGAACGAAAAATGACTTTTATTGTTTTGATCATAACTTGAGTTTCGTAACTCGAAATGAAGCCCGGTCGGAAGCGTTTGAAAGGTCTTTTAATGATCTTTATGAATATGCTTAGATATAATACTTTTAATTTATTTAAAATTTATGGAAAATGGATGTTTAGTTACATGATGTCGGATTAACATTTATAGAATCAAGAATGGTATGTTTAATTCCCCAGAGTGCAGTTCCGTTCCGTGTCGGGAACCGGAAGCCTCTTTGTTATGAGACTAATGTGTGTCCATGTACGTTCTAATTAATTATATGGTCCAATTATGTTTAATATATTTCATGATCGAAACATATTTAACTCACATGTGACGAGTATGTACAAATGACATGATATTTATACGATGGATTTTGTCTAATATTATGTGCATATAATACAATGTAAATTGTTTTCCCGCTGTTCCGGTTGGACGTTCGGATGCTTGATTTTTGTGAACTTGCCTTTGGTTGAATATGCGTGAATCGGAGTAAACCGTACTACTAGGATAGTAAATCCTGTTTACCCACTATGTGGATGCCCATTGGTAGCCCGTGTGGCGTTTGTGATATGTATTATATACCATGGATGATTTGGCTTTCATGCCTGTTGTATATACGTGTCTATATCCGTATATTTTGCGTTACCTGAGCTACTATTGCGGTGGAAGCAAGTGAGGGTCTTTAATGGCGTTTCCCACTTGGTAACCCACCTGCGTGATTAGTATGGTAAGTGGGTGATGCCACGTAGGCAATCACTGAATTACTTGCCTCTAGTAACGTCAATTAGACAATTGTACTAGGCTTTCGCCCGGTGGGCTTGTACGTCGAAAAGGACATAATGCACCTGTTTACTCACCTACGTACAGAGGATGAATACCATTGCAGTGGAAGCAAGACCGAGGTCTTTAATTGCGTTTCCCACTTGGTAACTCACTGGCGTGCTTGGTGATGAGGTTGTAAATGCCACGTAGGTAATGGTACAACTTAACTCATCTCGGGTGGAATTCCATATATGAATGACCCAAATTCATCGTGCGGTGTGCTTGTGCAAGTCTTTCGACATATATGTACTTGGATACTCACCGAGGGTACGTGGCAGAGGTAGCCTAGTCAGATGGGTATAACTCCTTGATTCCTCACATAAGGATGTGAGTTTGCATATTGTGAATTGTTATTTTTATTGAACGCCTCATTGGATAGTTAAGGGAATTCCGATTGTGGTGATACCCTTGTTTGTATTTGCACCTAAACGTGAGGCATAACCCCGAATTCTAGGTGAATCCGTTTATGATGCATGTACCTTGTAGAACCGAGCAAACCCTTAAGATAGGGAGGCTCACTGAGATTTAGTAATCTCACCCCATTTCAATTATTGTTTTTCAGGATCTTCGAGACAGGACAAGGGCAAGGGTAAGGCGACTTAGTCTTGCAGTGATGTTTGATGGCGACGACCTGTTTCTTTTCTTTATTCTTTCAGCATCAGTACCTTATGTTTGAGTTTATGTACTCTCTTTTGGAACTCATGAATTAGTACTTGATACTTATGTATTCGGCCATGACTGTTTCGGCTTGTTTTGTACTCATTGTACTAACATTATAATATCCGCGACGTATTTATGTATGATTTCAGTACCATTAATGCCATGCACATATTATCCTAGGCAATGATATGTGTGGGGTGTTACAGATTTGATATAATGTGATTGAATGCATATGTTAAAAAATTTACAACGATAATGTAGAGTTAAAATGAATAGAAAAAAACTTATACTAAGACAACAAACTTTATGTAATAAAAACAACAATGATAATAATGGTATTATATTATGTCAATACTCTTGTACCATAAAGTTTAGTCGGGTAAATACACATTATCTAATTATGGAACAATAGGTAACTTTTCTATAATAATTTAATTTCTAAAAAAATTTCAAAAAAATTTTGCTAAAAAATATGAGAACCCAATCAAAACTTACTAAAACTTACTAGTACTTAAGAATTTACCTTTATTTTTTTTATTAAAACCTTTATATTAGTATATGATAAATTTTACATTAATGCATTTATGCTCTCTAAAAAAAATAGAAGCGATCATTATCGATAGTCCCATGTAACCAGAAGTAATAAGATAGAGACTCTCGAGAACCTTACCTGCTTCTACCCCTGTTTCTTCTATCTCATCCCCTGCTTCTTCTATCTCGGGGTTTCCATTTTCTTCAAAGCTTTTGCATAGGAAACCCGTCAAGGAGAATACGACCACAGTGCTGGAAAAGACTCCGAGCATAGTTGAAGGAGGTATTAAGAAACACAAATAAAGACAACTACATAATGAAAATGAAAAAGCCGGAGTCATATACGTATTTTGAGGTGTGCTATAGGCTCTTCAAAATTGAGCACTAGCCCTCATGCTTATTGGTCAATAAAATATTCTCTAAATAGTAGCCTAGTAGGAGATTTAGCAAGTCAATCTAACCTATGTGATTTGACTTTTTTTGTGGTTGTCAATTCTATATGTATAATATTGAAAAAGTACAGTTAACATTCCTTCAAAAAAAAATCCAGAGAGCTATTAGATAAGGAACATCTGGTAATGTATATACCTTACATGTACACACTTTGGTATATTCTTTATTACATCAAAATATTCATTAGATAAGATTAAGAACATCTAATATATATATATATATATATATATATATATATATATATATATATATATATATATATATATATATACCTTGCAGTACACTTCAAAATATTCTCTATTACATCAAAATATCCAGGATTGAAGACTGGCTGACTTAATATTATGCATGCATAGTGCACTCCTCCACATTGTTGAAAGTTTCCATGACATGTTAGACAGGTAAATGTCCTATTAGCCGGGCCCTAAATTGAATGTAAAAATCGCTTATGATAGAGAAATTACAAATAACAATTATCAAATATATCATTTTAGTTCAAAATTGTAAAAAACTCCCATTGCAAGTAAATTTTACTATTAATGAAAGTGACAAAAAGATCATTTCATAGTTTCAAATAAAAATACAAAATTCGTGTTGATTATAAGTATGCAAACAATATTTTAACTTTATTTGTAACACTAACACATATATTTGTTATGAGGTTGTGTAAAAAATATATAAAATTATGAAATGTTTCATACTAGTAGAATATGAATGTGTAGTTTGTACTATTTAAATATTTATTATATCTAATATTTTATAAAAACCTTTTTAATTAAGCTTTATTTTACAAAATAACTCTAAACATGTTACTCTCTATTTAAATTCTCTTTTCATTATTATTATTATTATTATTATTATTATTATTATTATTATTATTATAATAGTTGTCTGTAGGTTTGAAATAGAAAATCCAGATAGATATTAAGTATTTTACAAGAAAAATTGATATACTAGTTTATTATTAATATTAAGTCGTATGGTTATTATTAAAAGTTCTCAGATCTCAAATATTAAGCATACTATAATTAGAAAAAGTTAAATATAATTAAAGATAATAAAGTCATATTTAAAGTTTCAAGTTTCAGTTAACGAATAGAATATTCTTCCGTTCTTCTTTTCAAGGGCCTTTAGAATGCAAATCTGCAGTATCAAAATTTAAATATATTTTTATTTATTTAAAATGATCAAACAATTTATAAGAAAATCTTAAAACTTGAAATTATAACAATTAGATTTATATCTATTTTAAATCAATTCAAAAAGTGCTATTGCTGGGTCTATTAAACTCAAATATCTATAAGTAGTTGTAAAAACATTTTATAAATATCGATTTGATATAATGTGATTGAATGCATATGTTAAAAAATTTACAACGATAATGTAGAGTTAAAATGAATAGAAAAAAACTTATACTAAGACAACAAACTTTATGTAATAAAAACAACAACGATAATAATGGTATTTATATTATGTCAATACTCTTGTATCATAAAGTTTAGTTGGGTAAATACGCATTATCTAATTATGGAACAATAGGTAACTTTTCTATAATAATTTAATTTCAAAAAAAAAAAAATCAAAAAAATTTTGCTAAAAAATATGAGTACCCAATCAAAACTTACTAGAACTTAATAGTACTTAAGAATTTACCTTTTTTTTAATTAAAATCTTTATATTAGCATATGATAAATTTTACATTAATGTATTTATTGTAACATCCCCTACATAATTGACTAGTATATTATGCATGAAATGTTAAATTGATACTGAGTACATACAAAAGCTATAAATATAGAAAGATCCATAATACAATACAACATGAAATTCTAATAAGAATTACAAAAACATCTGTCTTCAATGGATCTGCACAGCGGAAATCTGACGAGGTCTCAGAGCCAACACCACTTCCAAGTCTTCAATCCAAACCCGCTACTGACCAACCCACTACTAAACTGTACCTGAAAAAATATAAGTTGATTGGGGTGAGATTACTAAATCTTAGTGAATCCTCCTATCCTATGGGTCCACTCGGATCTACAGGGTACATACATAAAAACCGAAATCAACAACTAACAAGAACTTAGGTTACTGCATTTCACGCTTCTACATCATTTCATATTCCATCTAGCGTAGTTCTAGAACTTAAATATAAAATGATAAGAACAGAAATACACATCCTCTTCTATCGACCAGGTAGTCAAGCCTCGCCCAATCGTAAGTTACCACACTCATACATTCCACCAACATCTACTAGGTAATTACTCTCGCTTAAGTACACCAAGCTGATTCATAATCTAATACTTCACCCATCCAATTACTGTCCATACCAGTGTAATCAGAAAGGTCTGACTCCTCTGTCCGCACTTCCAAAGATCATTCTGTCCTATCAGCTCATCAGTCACACCTAACACCGGCAGCATCATCAGTACTGAATCCTAATAAATCCCAACTCAACACCTTCGGAGAATCTCACTTACAAGGCCCTATCTCAATCCTTACTGGATTTCCCTTGCTATTACCAAGACTTAGAGAAAGTTTCACTCCGTCCAATCAAAATCCTGGGGGTTCTAACTGTCTCAATCCACACCTTGGTAGTTCGGGTATTACTTCTTTGTGTCAAACGCTCCTCTTAAGCTTGAAGACTCCAATATCATTCCCTTACAACGTCCAAACAATCTATTACTCATACCACTCCAACTACTTGGGTTCACAACACTTACAGGTTTACGAGTCCTCGTGGCGGCTCTGCCGTAATTCTACCGTCCCACACTCAGTCGATGAGTTGATCAAGTTATACGACTGAATGAGATACTAGTAAAATCAGGCTAGCAACGCACACATGTGGGGAGGAAAGGATTTGCTAGTGATGTCTCATGGCTCGGCCGAGAATCGACCTGCTCTGATACCTACTGTAACATCCCATACATAATTGACTAGTATATTATGCATGAAATGTTAAATTGATACTAAGTACATACAAAAGCTATAAATATAGAAAGATCCATAATACAATACAACATGAAATTCTAATAAGAATTACAAAAACATCTGTCTTCAATGGATCTGCACAGCGGAAAAAGAGATCTGACGAGGTCTCAGAGCCAACACCACTTCCAAGTCTTCAATCCAAACCCGCTACTGACCAACCCACTACTAAACTGTACCTGAAAAAATATAAGTTGATTGGGGTGAGATTACTAAATCTTAGTGAATCCTCCTATCCTATGGGTCCACTCGGATCTACAGGGTACATACATCAAAACCGAATCCACCATTGATCCGGGGTTCTCCTCACATCCGGTACAAGTACGGAGAAAACAAGGAATCGTCCACCATAGGACTCATCATAACACAAGTATACAAACACGTATGCCAAAACCCATACCCGTGTACGGGGAATCCAGAAGCGCATTAATGCCTCGACTAGGTTATAGAATGAACGCACCCTCGATGAGTACACTCATGCCTATCGTCAAGAGACTCGTACGAGCACACTGCAAGAGTAGTTAAGCGGGTTCGCACAAGCCTATTTGGCCGCGAGATGACATTAGCCGGAATGGCTTCATTGTCCCGGTAACCACCTTTACGCACGTGTGTTAACACAAAGTACCGAGCACGCCATCTTGACGCATGAGCCCAGCGGGCGAAAGCCTAGTGCTTAGTCTACTTGACTTCACTAGAGGTGAGTTACCGAAAATGTATTGGCCTACGTGGCCACATAATCCCACCATACCGAGCACGCAAGTGTGTTAACGCCAAGTGAGTAAAAATCCACATACGACACTCACGAGCACACTGCAATGGTAGCTCAGGTGCGCGACCTTTGATCACATAATCGAACTATTCTACGGACTCCATGGTCCAGGAAAATACCTTGACTTCATAGTAAGAGGTATATCCCAACCTAGCCCCTGGCCCGCTTCGATTCAAGCATACACACACATAACAAGCGCTAAGTCATAAGACAATCCAATCCGAATGTTTAACCAAAACATTTGGATATCAACACATTCTCATGTTCCATCACATTGCATTCGAAAAGCATTAAGGAACGATTAGTAGTAGTTACACCATCACATTCAAATTAGGCATATTTCACAATTCCGAATAATTAAATGGAAGTACTATAACTTAATGCTTAACAGCGTCGCATACTACCAACAGGTATGCATAAACAAATAGGGAGGAGTCCGATTACGAATAAAACCAGAACTGCACTCAAGGGGTAAGAAACAGAATTCTGCAATCAGCATCTTCCGCTTAGCGGCTCCTGTCCGCTTAGCGGATTCGCGATATTTTATTTTTCCACAAAAAGTATCTTCCGCTTAGCGGCCTCACGTCCGCTTAGCGGACTCGCGATTTTCTGGAAAAACAACCAGTATCCGCTAAGCGACCTTAGTCCGCTTAGCGGACCATCACAGATGCAGAAAAACGCAGAGCTCACCAGTTCTATAATGGGGTACTTTAACCCCTATAATCCACCTGCATGTGTCAAATTACAATGTATAATAGTAATATGCATCACAAACAACCAACAATTATCACATAACATGTTTTAGCATCATGAATTTCATGGATTTATCTCACAATCCCTAAACCCCAAAACATGCAATTCCCATAATTTCCCCCCAAGTCTCTAACTAAGGACTCACCATGGATTTAGAGAGGTTAAGATTGTTTTCTTGCTGCCATTGAACTCCCACCATAGTCAAAGTTTCACTCCATCTTCATCAAATCCGTAGCCCACTCTTCTTCACATTTAGCATGCATGTCCCAACTTCAAGCTTACTTTTCTCCTTCAAAACAGAAGCTATGAACGCGAACCATATATGCAAATTGAAGATAATTTCGTTAGCTTTCCAACGGGACCAGAATCGTTACGATCGGAGTTACGAGCAGAGAGTTATACCTGATTTAGTGGAGCTGCACCATGGAATACGAAAATGGAGATGTGAACTTCTTTCTTCTCTCTTATCTTTGTTCTAACATATACTTCACTTATGAAAATGTGCTTCATAGCCAAACAAGTCCTTAAGCCCATGCAATAGAGTTAAATGTCCATAATACCCTCCAACTAAGTGGTAATTACCAATATGCCACTTAGTTGGATTCTAACTAATCCACTTACTTTCTTATGGTCACACTTGGTATATGTATATTACTACTCATCCAAATGGAACAAGACTAATGTATCCTTTAATTATCATTTTACCAATTAATGACAATTACCGGTGTCGGAGAGTCGGGGTATTACATTCTCCCCCCCTTAAATTGAATTCGTCCTCGAATTCTTTCTGATCACCACGGAAACAACGTGTCCAAATCTATACCAACCAGGGGATGAAATGTTCCTTACATTTCTCTTCAGATAATCTCACTACTCTGTTTGAGGGTCATTCCATACGAAGAAACATAGTCTGCCAAAACACCTGCGTCCCACTATGCATGGTTAGAACCTTGACTCTCAAGCAACACGTCTATCCAGATACTTCGTCTTGACATATCTGGGGAAAGATCCTTCCAGGGTCCTTGACCTTCACTGCTCTGCACTGAATCTCCAAAACTTCAAAAACTCTAATAATCCACTCATGTCGGATATTCTTCGTTTCATTCTCTGGTGTGTTCACCCTCATTCAACAAACATTACTGATTTACTCAGCTCCTTAAATTACTTCCCATTTGAGAATTACCGCCACAACGTCACTTCTGCGACAACACTTCAAATTATTCTCGACTCGAGTCCATACAATGTCATTAGGTGTTAGCCAAATTGCTTGGTCTTAATTTCCGGTTCCCAAAGTCTTAGGATGATTATCCCAAATTTACCTTTACTTATACAACTGAATCTCCTTACTTAACTCTCGCCTCAGTTCTAGACGTATCAATCATCACCGCAATCCATGATGGCGTAGCATCTTGCAACTATAGCCTTGAAATTCGGCAACCTCACACAAGATTCTACTGATGAGAGGTGAAATTCAACAGCTGACCTGTAACCATTGCCCAAGTCTTCCTGCACGATCATAGTGCACAAGGCTTAACCACAAAGAACTTGTGCCAGCTGAATGTCTTCACTAGCCTCCAGCATTCCGACGATCACGATACTATGTCCAACCCTTGATGCTTACAAGTTCAACTGATGATCTATGAACATCGGATCACATGTCATCCACAAGGTCTCTTCCCAATCTGGACCACTGTCGGTATCTCTCGTGATTATGGTGGATCCCCGAGAGAGACTGACAAAACGAAATGTTGCTTCGACGAGTTCCTCTTGGGAAGATACTTCAATCCCAAGAGAAGATCCTACAATTAGTCTGTTCATTCCTACTTCAGACCTATTTGGTTCTTCCTCGATCCGTTGCGCTACTCTGATTCCAACAATTCACACACCTTGAAATCCTCTGAGTTACGCTATATCCATAGTTCATTTAGTTTCCATTAATACACAATAATTCCTTATCTACAGTTGTCCAAATACAACACGTGCCAGGAATCCATATACATCCATCGCCGACTACTACTCCTCGAAGTTGCGTATTCCCCATAACCAAGTCTCTAGTTACTCTATCATTTCAGATTAGATCCATCTATCACAACTTAGGCACACGTTTCAGTCTCAAGACATTGAAACCCAAATGCTCATTAACTTAGAAATCGTCCTTCGTTACTGATTCCCATAGTGTATAACCGCTATGTCTGTCATTCCAACAAATCTTGTTTCTCAACTGGTATATCGAACCCTTCACAACATACTGCAGCTCATGATAACTCTAGCAGTTTTACACAACTTCTACCCAACCATACATCTTCATTCTCTTAGCGTAGTATCACCTATGATAACTCGTGCGACTTACTGATACAACAATCTTCTCACGGCCACTCTTCATTCATACAGTCATCTAATGCCATTCTCACTTCTGAATCAGATACTAACTGACTTCCTCGGCAGTATCCTTCATTGTAGTGCTTCTAACGGCCTGAGCGTAGTCTCAATGCAAGGAATTGCACTTTCCACCATGCACATCTCTCCTACTGACCCCTCAGTACTTATCGATCCAAGGGTGTCTTTGTCTTCCCAAGTTTAATATTCCTTCACTCGGAGCATCAACAAACACTCTTCCCAATATGTCACACTCCAAGTTAATCCAAGATACCTTTCACCGATTCTATCACCGGTCGCCAGTGTTAAGGGATAGCCACTCAATGTGCTGACCAGAATATCACGGCCGCACATGAGTCCCACTCTAGAAACTCATGCAAAATTGCCAACTTAACACTTCACGAAACGAGAACGCCCCTAAGGTACAATCTAATACTAACCCACGCGATCACGATCACTCAGAGTCTCCATAAGTATAGTATTGGATCTTGATCCATTTCACCGTCGTCTGCCTAGTTATTCCTCTACTATCGAGCGCGACGTATGGATCCTTATCCCACATACCTTATGAGAGTCTGGATCTGCGTCTCACGAGTTCCAAATCAGAATTCTAACTTGAGCTTCAGATCACTTTTGTCCCACACACGTCGGAAAAAGGATGACTCACGCATCTTGTGCATGATAGCGATACTTTGGCATTATACCCGTCTGGTAGTACCAACATGGTGGTCCAACTCCGAGGCCATGTATCCAGGTAAGCTACCTCAGTGGCGTATAATGATCCCCACGTGTATCCTATAGTCGTAACCAATAAGTGTCTGGACAGGCCTCCAATAGGTTCATCGTTCCTCAAGTCCGTAGAATCACACTCCTCAGGATGCCAAAACCTGAGAGTGCTACGCATCAAGTTTTACTTACTCGGAAAGCCAAAATGCCAAGCACGAAGATTGAAGTTCAACTTCGGATTACCATGCAGTGCGCGTACTCACCCGTCCCACACACGCATGAGATTCCAAGGATAATTCAGTCCATATAGGAATACTATGGTTCCTAACAACCAACACCACTGCGATTATCCTATTGACGTTCCAGATAGATCTTAGTTCTTACTTGCCTGAACGCCCAACGCCAAGTGTAGTTCTATGGCTTCACTCGGGGTCAGACGAACAACAACTAACAAGAACTTAGGTTACTGCATTTCACGCTTCTACATCATTTCATATTCCATCTAGCGTAGTTCTAGAACTTAAATATAAAATGATAAGAACAGAAATACACATCCTCTTCTATCGACCGGGTACTCAAGCCTCGCCCAATTGTAAGTTACCACACTCATACATTCCACCAACATCTACTAGGTAATTACTCTCGCTTAAGTACACCAAGCTGATTCATAATCTAATACTTCACCCATCCAATTACTGTCCATACCAGTGTAATCAGAAAGGTCTGACTCCTCTGTCCGCACTTCCAAAGATCATTCTGTCCTATCAGCTCATCAGTCACACCTAACACCGGCAGCATCATCAGTACTGAATCCTAATAAATCCCAACTCAACACCTTCGGAGAATCTCACTTACAAGGCCCTATCTCAATCCTTACTGGATTTCCCTTGCTATTACCAAGACTTAGAGAAAGTTTCACTCCGTCCAATCAAAATCCTGGGGGTTCTAACTGTCTCAATCCACACCTTGGTAGTTCGGGTATTACTTCTTTGTGTCAAACGCTCCTCTTAAGCTTGAAGACTCCAATATCATTCCCTTACAACGTCCAAACAATCTATTACTCATACCACTCCAACTACTTGGGTTCACAACACTTACAGGTTTACGAGTCCTCGTGGCGGCTCTGCCGTAATTCTACCGTCCCACACTCAGTCGATGAGTTGATCAAGTTATACGACTGAATGAGATACTAGTAAAATCAGGCTAGCAACGCACACATGTGGGGAGGAAAGGATTTGCTAGTGATGTCTCATGGCTCGGCCGAGAATCGACCTGCTCTGATACCTACTGTAACATCCCATACATAATTGACTAGTATATTATGCATGAAATGTTAAATTGATACTAAGTACATACAAAAGCTATAAATATAGAAAGATCCATAATACAATACAACATGAAATTCTAATAAGAATTACAAAAACATCTGTCTTCAATGGATCTGCACAGCGGAAAAAGAGATCTGACGAGGTCTCAGAGCCAACACCACTTCCAAGTCTTCAATCCAAACCCGCTACTGACCAACCCACTACTAAACTGTACCTGAAAAAATATAAGTTGATTGGGGTGAGATTACTAAATCTTAGTGAATCCTCCTATCCTATGGGTCCACTCGGATCTACAGGGTACATACATCAAAACCGAATCCACCATTGATCCGGGGTTCTCCTCACATCCGGTACAAGTACGGAGAAAACAAGGAATCGTCCACCATAGGACTCATCATAACACAAGTATACAAACACGTATGCCAAAACCCATACCCGTGTACGGGGAATCCAGAAGCGCGTTAATGCCTCGACTAGGTTATAGAATGAACGCACCCTCGATGAGTACACTCATGCCTATCGTCAAAAGACTCGTACGAGCACACTGCAAGAGTAGTTAAGCGGGTTCGCACAAGCCTATTTGGCCGCGAGATGACATTAGCCGGAATGGCTTCATTGTCCCGGTAACCACCTTTACGCACGTGTGTTAACACAAAGTACCGAGCACGCCATCTTGACGCATGAGCCCAGCGGGCGAACGCCTAGTGCTTAGTCTACTTGACTTCACTAGAGGTGAGTTACCGAAAATGTATTGGCCTACGTGGCCACATAATCCCACCATACCGAGCACGCAAGTGTGTTAACGCCAAGTGAGTAAAAATCCCCGTACGGCACTCACGAGCACACTGCAATGGTAGCTCAGGTGCGCGACCTTTTGTGGACCTCCGTTTTTTCGGGCCATACCTCTGAGCGGGAGAGATACGTGAACTGACTCTTTTTTATCGCTTATGCTTTCGTATTTTTGAAAATTCACAGAGTCGCCACCGACCTTTTATTTTATCCAATTAAGGAAAGGTTTATAAAAGAAACAGAAAAAAGACCTTTAAGAAATTCTGGGTAAGGGGGTAGGTTATACAAAGGGAAGGTGTTAGCACCCTTTGTATCCATGGGCTCTTAAGTTTGCTTAGCTCACTTGTTTTTCGATCACTTTTCAATTGCTTTAGAATGCTCATATGTGGTTTCAAATACCTTTGTAAATTGAATTTGTAATGATCCTTGTGCGGATGTATACAAAATGTTTGTTTATCTTTCGAAAGATGTTTTGAAAAGAACGTTAACTTTGTAATGATCCGTGTTTGGATGTATACAAAATATTGTCTTTTTGGAAAGTTTTGTTTTGAAAAACAACAGTGTATGAGAATTTTGTTTGTTTTGATTTAAGCAAGCAAACTAGGAGGTCTACCCTGAGTTGTAAGGTCTTTATCCTATTTTCTTTAAAAATCTATCCTTTCACCGGATACAAACAAAAGGTTCGATTTTGTACTCGAAACAGTAGAATTTTGACTTTGATTTTGAAAAGAATGAGAAGGGATTACCTTAAGAGGTGCAAGTGTGATTGTGATTGGATTCAGATATTTTATCTTTGAAGTTAGTGATCTAACGGTTCAATTTTATCTTTGACATACACGCAGTTTATATTTGCTGAAAATTAAAATGCGAAAATGTAAAGTGCGGAAAGTAAATCTACGCTATTACATCGATTGTGCAGGAAATGTAAACTAAGCCTATTTACATGATTTTGGCATCCTATACATTTATCTAGGAATTTAAATTGCAAGAAAAATAAAAGACATATTTTTGGATTTTTTATGATTGATTTTAATTATAATTAATGCATGATTAATTAAATTAAAATGAAGGAAAAAGATGAAAATAGATTTAAACCTAGAAATTAAGTTTAAAATATGTACAAAATATTTGTCAATTAATTTTAAAACAAAACTAATTTTTTTGGAATTTTTTGAAATTGATTTGAAATTGATTAAGCTAATTAATACATAATTATACAAATAATTATACAAATAATTAAAACATAAAGAGAAAATTATTCAAAATATGTACAAAATTAGTCTATAATATATAAACAATATTTTATATAAAGAATAATTTTTTTTATGATTTTTTGATTGGTTAAGATAATTAAAAAGCAAATATATAAACATATATTAATTAATTATGCAAAATATTGAAATTATAAAGAAAAATAAAATATTTTTATTTCAGAAAATAAAACATTATTTTAGAAGTCTAAAAATATTTTTTGTGTATTTTTTGGATTTTTAAAACTATTTTTAATTAATTTTGCAAAGAAATTAAAATAAAATAGAAAATAAAAGGATACTGATCAGATGTGGAAATTCCATAAAGTCCATGGTATGGGGATTCATTCTGATGCGTTGGATGAGTCATTAAATGAGATCTGATGGCTCAGATGGTGAGGGACCACCACTTATGACGCGCCTGCAAACACTGAAACCAAGGGTTATATTTAAAAAAACGCGCGCATCTGATCCAATGGGGGGAAGATGTAACACCCCAATTCTACCCAAAGCATTTAGGCAAGAAAATATCAGAGTATTAAAATTTCATACAACACAATTAGGATGTTACACTAAGTAACCAAACAAACACCTAGAAAACAAACGGACATCAGCGATGCCAAAAGCATACAACACCTGCCAATAAAATGATACATAACACACGGAAGATATGAACATATATATATACGTATAGCTCTCACTCTCAAAGAGGAGTTTTCCAAAATAAGTTGTTTACAATACACAATGGCACATTATCACATATACATGTTCAAAAGAGTCATATACAAATAAATAACAACAGACTCCCGACTCCCCGGTGTTACGTATCAGAGCAACTGACAAGACCGACTGGAGAACTACCTCTTCCAAAAGACTCCCAAAGCGGCTAATCTGCAGGATGCCACTCAAGCATCAAATCAGCAGAAGGGTGAGAATATAATTCATAATGAAAGCATGACAATTATAGTAATGCCAATAAGTATCATCAAGAATCATACAACAAAGTAATCCACTCATTCAACCACAATCAATATATAAGTAATGTGACACATGAATGATAACATAAATTATACAGACAAATAATGATGAATGAGACTCGACTATGCATATGCATGTGGTACCAAATCCGGAGTAAAACTCCCCTTGCCATTATGACAAATACACCTTTGCCGAGCATTACGCTGGGACTTCTTTCCCTCAGGAAAATACACCTTTGTCGAGCATCAAGCTACGACTAAACGTCATCGAGCATTTAGCCCCCACTGATGACCTCTTGCCACTCGGGCAAATACACCTTTTTACCGAGCATTAAGCCCCCACTGGTAATAATTGCCAATTCAGGCCACCTGCTAATAGCATTCCGCCATTAACGTAATGAAATGTTATGCTGTGCAAATATATGACTCTATTACACGACAACAACATCATCAACAATATAACACGGTCACATACCCACGTTACACCGTTTATATTCTATCGAAAAGGATACATCACCAATTAATAACATCGTTATCAATTACATCACACCATAATTACCACACAGGCATTAATAAGCACACAGCACACATTCACCGTTCAAACATACTGGCCACATCGGCATAAATGATCGCATAACACACTTATACACATCAAATTAATATTGGCCATCGGCCCACAACTTCATCAATACATCATCAACAAGTTGTAATAACAACAAACAACCAAACATCGTCATATATCAAGAATGAACATTCATTAATACATAACACATATGAACATGATCTCATGTTATCGACAACTAATCACATACCTCGTACCAATACGATAACATTCACACAACACATCATCATTATTTATCATGCACTAGTTCACAAAACCATTTATGCAAATCAACCAACCACTACTACATCCTACATCATTAACAATTACAACCAAGCACTATGATTATTTACCAATCATATCGCACATATAAACAATTATGTGTTTTCATCAACAACACCTCATAACTAACTAATAACAAGCTAACCAAGCCTATACTATCATATAGAACATCCAACTAGCTTCCTAACACTTCGAACGGCGTACGAAACGGAGCTAAGGATCAAAAGTTACAAGGTTTCAAAGTTTGGATAATTGAACATACTACACAACTCATCACTTGATCCTAATAAAAATAATGGGATGCTACATCCTATGAATCATTTAATTAGGTAATAATATAGGTTATTGCGTTAGCTTTCCAACGCTTCGAACGGAGACAAAATCGGAGTTACGGTTCAAGAGTTACGAAGTTTCAAAGTTTGGAAAAAACAGAAAAAGCTGTCATCCGCTTCAGCTCCGCTCAGCGGACCTTCGCAGAGAATTTTCTGCAACAGAACCTCCGCTCAGCGGACCCACCTCCGCTCAGCGGACCTGCGTAAACCCAGAAAAAACCAGAACGAACCAGAACTGTTCTAGCCCCCTTATACCCACCAAAACCACTCCAAAACATCATTGCAACACCAATACAACACATACAAACCATAGAAACAACCTATTATCACACTTTTCATGGTTAATTCATCACTCTAACTCAAAACCTAACTTTATCTCCAAACTCAAACAAGCCATGGTAATGGAAAACAAACATGATCAATCACCACAACACAACAAGGATATCATTTATTCATCATACAATCATTCTCAAACAAACTTAGATCAAACAAAGATCACACAAGAAAATTGTGGAAATTGGAACAAGAAGAACAAGAACAAGAACAAGACTATAAGAATCATACATCCAAGATAAATTAGATTCACCCCCTTACCTTGCTATAGCAACGATCGGAACTCGATTCGGTTGAGAATCCACCAACCTACACTTTTTCCTTCTTTTCCTTCTTCTCCTTTCTCTCTTTCTTTCTCTCCTTTTTCTTTCCATCCTTTTTCCTTTCTCACAATATTTCTTTCTTATAAAGAAAATACCTATCCCGCGGAAATGACCAAAATGCCCTTACGCTCAAATATCGTTCAAACGCCCCAAAACGCGGAATATTACCTTAATGATATTTCTAGTACCAAAAATATGAAAACCTTCAATTAAATATTAGTCCGCCATCCCGAACTAATACCGACTGAAACAACTCCAAAAACGGTACAATTCCAATAAACGTCACAAACGTCCAAATCATGTATATACTTATTTTCCGGGCGTTACAACTCTCCCCCACTTAGAAGATTTCCGTCCTCGGAAATATCCCAAACACAAACAAACTTGGATACGCCCTTGCTTCCGACTAACCAACTATCAAGCCACGAAAGCAACGACACAATCAGCACCAACAACGAATCACTCTCGCTAAAAGCAAAACAACCAAAACACAACAACGACAACGAGATGCAATGCCCATACAATGCACTCATCGACTAACACCAAAACAAAAGAAATAATCAAGACACAGACAACAACCCGGTCGCACAACATCCAAATAACCATGCCAAGACATAGCAGTCAAACATGTAACCAAAACATCTGGTGGTCTTATAATTCCTACCACATCCACTGTCCACAATTTGAACTCTAACAATTCATATACTTACGAACCGCGTCATTTCACGCTTCCGATGCGCACTCTGATTTCCCACAACAAACAGATTTACCAATTCCATAACCATCTTCCAGCTCCTTCTGGTATTCACCAGAAACTCATTGTTCTCTCTTAACATACTCAACCTCTTAATCTGCTGTGTCAGCTTGCACACCAGACAAAAGTCTTTATATTATCCAATCAAAGGTAAAAAGCTAATCCAAACACATCCTTGTTTCACAACACAAGCCCTCATAGATCCTTAAGTGACCAAACCGTCCTTTCAGTCTGACCATCCGTTTGAGGATGATACGCCAAATTCAAACGCAACTTCGTACCCAAAGTACCTTGTGAACCCTCTCAAAATTTCAAAAATAAACCTCGAATCTCAATCTGAACAATACATTTCGAAACACCATGCAAACAAACAAACCAACAAACATCTTCATCAACATACCACTCGCCAGTACTCCCATCGGTTAATCCATTCTTATCGAAATAACATGAGCAGATTTCGTCAATATATCCACAATGACCCAAATCGCCTCACAATTACTCAACGTCCTCGGCAAACCAGAAACAAAATCCATAGAAACGCTATTCCACTTCTACTTAGGAATGGATAACAGTTATACGAAACCAGACGACTCCTGACAAGTCAAACACAAATAAACAAATCCCTTCATATCCTTCTTCATTACTTTGCCACTAAAAATGACGTTCTCAATTCTTGATACATCTTAGTAGCATCAGGATGAATACTCAAATCACCACGACGCAACTCATCCCAAGTCCTCTTTTCAAATCCGAACATTAGGAATACAAACTTGATCATGACATCTCATGACATTGCTCTTATCAATCCGAAGATCACCATCTTTATTTTTGACTAATAAATGTCATCTTATCAACCCATTCAAATCCGATTTCTGACCTTTTCTAATCTCATCAAGAATACCATAAGTAAGCTTCCACATATAAAGCTCAACACTTGAAGAAGTCAGTTTACGAACCAAACTCAAATCTCACAACTGTTTCAACAATCAAAATACTCGAATCATCAACATAGACGTATGCAATGGTTTCTCATATTCAACTCGTTCTGATCAAACGAATACTTCAAACCCTTGTAGTCACGTACACACACAAATCTCGATCCAAATAATTAGTGCCTTCAAATTTCCCAAACAGAAATAACAACTGCCAACTCTAAATCTTGTGACAGATAAATCCTTTCAAAAACCTTAACTTGCATAAAAGCATAAACCTCCACTCAACCAAAAACTCACACAAGGAAACTTAGCAAACAACTCCTTCTTCCCAACACGGACAAAACAATTCTCAAATACTTGGTATGATCATCTTCACACTGATGATACCTATACCTCAAATCAAACTTGCAAAACGAACAAGCTCAAACCAACTTGATCCATCAAATATCAATCCTCGAAAGTGGATACTTTTCCTTAATTGTCACTTTTCTCAATTGTCTAAAATCGACACAAAGCCTCGTAGAACCTTCCTTCTTAACCAACAAAACACATGCACCCTACGGCGACACACTTGAACGAACAAACCTCTTCTCAAGAAAATCCTTAAGTTGACTCCTCAACTCTTTCAACTCAAAAGATGGCATCCGATACGGAACCCTCGACACAAAAATAGTTCTAGGAACTAAATCCATCAAAACAGAACTCCAAGACAGAATTCCTCTTCTCGACGATGAATCAATTAAACCTTCAAGAAACACTTATACAAATGCGCAACTATCCGCAATCCCAACAACTTCTCTTTCTCAAGAACATCCAAAATCGTCGACAACATAAATAACGTCGTACCACCTTGCACCGACTCATTCACTTCCAATATTATCAAACTAGCCAGATAAGCCTATCACATCCAATACGATTCCCTCTACTATCAACAAGAGATTAAGGGTAATCAAGTCCTCAATTTGTCAATAGGTAGCCGACAATCATAATAGAGTATAAACTATCAGTACTAACATTAATAATATTCTTTTCCAACTTTTTCTCATAGCACAGAAGCACTATGATTCCATAATTCATAAATCTCTCAAGATCATCTGAACCAGCCAACCCGACGTCTTGTAACTACGTACCAAAACACTTCTAACAATATCTCAAAACAAAATACCTGAGATCCTACTCATCTCTTCATACTCCTAATTCTCACTCGAGTTCCAAAACGTTTCCAACAACGTCAATAACTCCTACAACAAAGTCTACCACAATGCTTTCCTTAATCATTGATCCAACAACGACACTTCACACAAGGCTACTCAAACAACAATTTCATAGTCCATTAGTAGCGTTAGAGCATCACAACTCTCTAAATTCCATTCCTTAGAAATAACCAAAATCTACTCCGAGACACTCCAACTTGATTAACAACCAAAGTCTTAAGTCCAAGTCGCCTTCACTTCAGAAAACAACAAATTCCAACAACACTAGTACTGCTGCCTTCAGTAGCATACTAACATCTTGCAACTGAAACATATCCGAGAAGCATATCTTCTCCCCCACTTAGCTTCAAACCATTCCTGCATACAACTGACTAGAGGCACAACAAGTACTAACAGTGCTCCACACACTTATCACGTACTGAGGAATTAAACAACATTAGACAACACTGGCCGGACAGACCGACCTGCTCTGATACCACTAATCTAACACCCCAATTCTACCCAAAGCATTTAGGCAAGAAAATATCAGAGTATTAAAATTTCATACAACACAATTAGGATGTTACACTAAGTAACCAAACAAACACCTAGAAAACAAACGGACATCAGCGATGCCAAAAGCATACAACACTTGCCAATAAAATGATACATAACACACGGAAG
The DNA here is from genome assembly GCF_029867415.1 of Vicia villosa. Taxonomy (NCBI): domain Eukaryota; kingdom Viridiplantae; phylum Streptophyta; class Magnoliopsida; order Fabales; family Fabaceae; genus Vicia; species Vicia villosa. The sequence goes on along the minus strand of NC_081186.1, from coordinate 125,943,374 downwards.
ATATGAACATATATATATATATATATATATATATATATATATATATATATATATATATATATATATATATATATATATATACGTATAGCTCTCACTCTCAAAGAGGAGTTTTCCAAAATAAGTTGTTTACAATACACAATGGCACATTATCACATATACATGTTCAAAAGAGTCATATACAAATAAATAACAACAGACTCCCCGGTGTTACGTATCAGAGCAACTGACAAGACCGACTGGAGAACTACCTCTTCCAAAAGACTCCCAAAGCGGCTAATCTGCAGGATGCCACTCAAGCATCAAATCAGCAGAAGGGTGAGAATATAATTCATAATGAAAGCATGACAATTATAGTAATGCCAATAAGTATCATCAAGAATCATACAACAAAGTAATCCACTCATTCAACCACAATCAATATATAAGTAATGTGACACATGAATGATAACATAAATTATACAGACAAACAATGATGAATGAGACTCGACTATGCATATGCATGTGGTACCAAATCCGGAGTAAAACTCCCCTTGTCATTATGACAAATACACCTTTGCCGAGCATTACGCTGGGACTTCTTTCCCTCAGGAAAATACACCTTTGTCGAGCATCAAGCTACGACTAAACGTCATCGAGCATTTAGCCCCCACTGATGACCTCTTGCCACTCGGGAAAATACACCTTTTTACCGAGCATTAAGCCCCCACTGGTAATAATTGCCAATTCAGGCCACCTGCTAATAGCATTCCGCCATTAACGTAATGAAATGTTATGCTGTGCAAATATATGACTCTATTACACGACAACAACATCATCAACAATATAACACGGTCACATACCCACGTTACACCGTTTATATTCTATCCAAAAGGATACATCACCAATTAATAACATCGTTATCAATTACATCACACCATAATTACCATACAGGCATTAATAAGCACACAACACACATTCACCGTTCAAACATACTGGCCACATCGGCATAAATGATCGCATAACACACTTATACACATCAAATTAATATTGGCCATCGGCCCACAACTTCATCAATACATCATCAACAAGTTGTAATAACAACAAACAACCAAACATCGTCATATATCAAGAATGAACATTCATTAATACATAACACATATGAACATGATCTCATGTTATCGACAACTAATCACATACCTCGTACCAATACGATAACATTCACACAACACATCATCATTATTTATCATGCACTAGTTCACAAAACCAACCACTAACACTTCGAACGGCGTACGAAACGGAGCTAAGGATCAAAAGTTACAAGGTTTCAAAGTTTGGATAATTGAACATACTACACAACTCATCACTTGATCCTAATAAAAATAATGGGATGCTACATCCTATGAATCATTTAATTAGGTAATAATATAGGTTATTGCGTTAGCTTTCCAACGCTTCGAACGGCGACAAAATCGGAGTTACGGTTCAAGAGTTACGAAGTTTCAAAGTTTGGGAAAAACAGAAAAAGCTGTCATCCGCTTCAGCTCCGCTCAGCGGACCTTCGCAGAGAATTTTCTGCAACAAAACCTCCGCTCAGCGGACCCACCTCCGCTCAGCGGACCTGCGTAAACCCAGAAAAAACCAGAACGAACCAGAACTGTTCTAGCCCCCTTATACCCACCAAAACCATTCCAAAACATCATTACAACACCAATACAACACATACAAACCATAGAAACAACCTATTATCACACTTTTCATGGTTAATTCATCACTCTAACTCAAAACCTAACTTTATCTCCAAACTCAAACAAGCCATGGTAATGGAAAACAAACATGATCAATCACCACAACACAACAAGGATATCATTTATTCATCATACAATCATTCTCAAACAAACTTAGATCAAACAAAGATCACACAAGAAAATTGTGGAAATTGGAACAAGAAGAACAAGAACAAGAACAAGACTATAAGAATCATACATCCAAGATAAATTAGATTCACCCCTTACCTTGCTATAGCAACGATCGGAACTCGATTCGGTTGAGAATCCACCAACCTACACTTTTTCCTTCTTTTCCTTCTTCTCCTTTCTCTCTTTCTTTCTCTCCTTTTTCTTTCCATCCTTTTTCCTTTCTCACAATATTTCTTTCTTATAAAGAAAATACCTATCCCGCGGAAATGACCAAAATGCCCTTACGCTCAAATATCGTTCAAACGCCCCAAAACGCGGAATATTACCTTAATGATATTTCTAGTACCAAAAATATGAAAACCTTCAATTAAATATTAGTCCGCCATCCCGAACTAATACCGACTGAAACAACTCCAAAAACGGTACAATTCCAATAAACGTCACAAACGTCCAAATCATGTATATACTTATTTTCCGGGCGTTACAGAAGACACGTCTTCGTCTTCAACCTCCAGACACCTCTTTTAACAGCGCTTTTATGAGAGAAGCGCTGTAATTGATGAGCTTCAAACCTGCAAAATAGCGAATAGGGGTATACCTGAAAAGAAATTTGGCGCGACATGTTCATTCAACTGGGTTTGGCTCACTGAGTTTGAATATGCCATCAATTTCACCTAATTTTGCTTCTAATGGAAAGCCCTAAAATTTAGTTTATGAACCCTAGAATGATATCTTCCTATATAAGCAACCAAACCTTAATTAAGTGTCCAGAAATGATCAGGACATCAAACTAAGCTCAAATATATGTCTACATCTTGTTAAATATGCATGTATTATGAGATACGAATTGGTTTTTGTTTGAACAAATCGTGACCTGTAGTGCTTGATTCAGTGAGTTTCAAAGCTTGCAGATGATATCGATAGGTTCAGTGAAGTTCAAGGAACGTGTTTGAGTGTTTACTTTGTATTAAAACTAGCTTAAACTTAGAATTCGAATTTCAAAATTCTTTGAATATTTTAAGATGTTACAAGTGTGTTACAAGCAAGAGTTTTTCTCTCAATTCGTTCTCTCTTTATTACTGAAGCATGCTAGCTCTTTTATAAGCATTGAAGTGCTTAGAAGTGAAGCTAAGAAGCATTTATGCCTTTGTTGGAATCTTGACTTTTTCCACATGTGTAGCTTGGCATTTAAGCCACTATGGCTTGATTTTCTTCTCTCCCTCTGCTGTACTTTGGCTTGGGACAGAGTTGAATGATTCTCTTGATGAGTCATGCTTGGAATTCAAGCTATCCATTATCCTTCCATTTTTCTTTTTTTTATTTAATCTTAAAATAAGATAAAATTAAGCCAAAAATGGATAAAAATGGTGTGGGCTTTGTCTTGGTCGTGGGAGGCCCATAATAACATGGCAAACATGTTTGAACCATGAAAACTTGGCCCCATTTGGAAAAAATACATTTTTGAGCAATGTTGGTTTCATGCATTTTCCCAAAATTTAGCCAACTTCAACAAGGTGTAAATCCCTCAATTTTTGTCATATGAAGGAGTTCTTGCACTTTTTGGAAACCTCAAAGTGTCCTCTAACCAATGTCTTTGGTCTCATGTCAAAATGATTTTTGATGCTCCTTGGGTGTCCTTTTGAAAAAAGTGTCTTTTTGTTGACTTTGAAAATGACCTGTAATGTCTTTGGTCATATTTTTCAAATGGTGAATGCAATGACCATGGGATCAATTGCATTTGAAAGATAATTGAATTTCCTTCAAAATGAGCTTTGTTTTGAATTTTTTGGATGAAGGATGAGAGAGTTATGACCAGTCAAAGTTGAGTTGACTTTTCATGCAAAAACCCTAATTTTGAATCTTAGGGTTTTGTTGATTTTTGATCTTTCCTTGATGAATTATGATCATCCAATGATCAAATGATGAATCCTTTGACAAAATATGGACTTTGACAAAAAAATTCATTTTTGACTGTCTGTTGACTTTTTGGTCAAACGGGTCGTCTGTTGACTGTCTGAGCTGCTGACGGTGCGTCTGAGTGAATTGAAGTTTGAAAATTTGTATGATGGTACTTTGAGATATATGGATGTGCATGAAATCCATTTGAGGTCTCAAAAACTTGTTTCTCCTGTAAAAACAAGAAAACCCTAGTCAGGGACTGTTTGTGTAGGAGATAGTTAAGCGTACCTGATTTTTGTGCAGTGTTGAGTTTCTGCTAATCGCGTGATATTCAGAAGACTTCTAGAACAAAAATCTTGGAATTTTGAATTGTAAAAGATTGATTTGATTGATGGTACAAAACACTGAGAATTGTACTGCCAGCAGTTTGGCTGTCAACTGACTGTTCAGGTATTGACGTAGCAGTTAGAGTGAAAAATCAACAGTCAAAGTTAATTTTCCTTTTTTTTGTTGTTTTTATTTTATGTGAAAAATGAAAGTTTATTTACATGACTTGTTAAAAAAACACAGACATAATAAATAACTAATATTTACTGTATGCGGGCAAAATTACCGATAATAACCCTGAAAATCTTTTAATGCACAGAAAAATGAATATTTGACTGGCAGAAAACACACAAAATATTATCTGAGTAATTAAGCAATATTATGACAAATAGTACAACATTTAATACTGACAGTACAAATATTACATACTATATTGAACAGTACGAATAAACGGTACATTTAAGAAATAAGAAATACGGCAAATTTTTAAGAATGACGATTGATAACCCATGCTACAAATAGTAACATGTAGATGATTGGGAGCATAAGCATCCCAGGTCCACAGTGTTCCGGGCTATGTAGACAGAAGAAAGACATGATCACCGTAGCAATGGTGATGACCATAAGAAAACACGTTTCCCACCGCTTCGCCATTTTGTCGGGGAAGAAGAAAGGATGGATTATGAAGTAGCAATTTGAGAGATGAATTAGAATTTGATGTGAGATTTTTATGAAAAAATGAGAGGTATTTATAGAGTGGAAAGAAGGATAGAGACGTTGGGGAATGATGTGATTCCGTACAAAAGGAGAATTTGAGTGGAAGTAAGATTTGAAAGAAAGTGTATGATAGTGTTGGGAAAAAGAGAGATGTAGAGAATAAAGTTAGGATTTGATTTTTGAAAAAGAGATTTGAAAAGATTTTTGAAAATAATGGAATATAGTACAAAAATTAGTGGGAAACAAAAGATAATAATAATCTACTTGTTACCAGTACAGTCTGAGTTTCCTGATTTTGCGCCTCCAAAAAGATTTAACTCTGTACCAATTGTGTCAGTACTATTTATCTGTAAATAAATAAAATAGCATGTGTGAAGTAATAAACAGTATTTGGCGTTTGCGTAAGAATAAATTCAACTGCAAGCCAAATTACTGTATAAGAAAAATTCTAAAAACTAAGTATTTCATATGTCAGGATATTTGTTGAAATAAAAATCCATGATTATATGAGACTCTTAATTTTCAGATTGGAGTTTTCTTGAAAAAAAGATGCGGGCAAATTTTGGGGTATAACAGTTGCCCCTATTCAATCTTCTTAAACCTGAAGAGATTGTCTGAAATCTGAAGGTAGAAGATGATTGAATATTTAGATGCCCTGAAAATTTGCACTTACCTTGATCAGAAGAGATGTTGGAAGTTGCATTTGAATGTCGTCTGCGAAATGTTGTTGGCAGATTGGAACATTACCTGAGATGGGCTTTCAGATGCCACCTGGTAAATGGGTTGAGGGTTTGTTCATCAGAATGAATCCATTGATTATATCTTGATGAAGGATTTGAAAGTCTTTGTGTTGACTGTTTCGGAACCGTCCAAGGTTACCGCTTTAAGTCTAGGAGGATGATTGCTACGGAACTTGTCCAAAGTTTTTCCTGCTTTAGATTTTGAAAGTTGATCATTGTGGAACCGTTTGAGGTATCAGCTTTAGATCTTTGATGTTAGATCATTCTTGAACCGTCTGAGGTATCGACTTTAGATCTTCAATGTTAGATCGTTCTGGAACCTTCTGAGGTATCAACTTTAGATCTGCAATGTTAGATCGTTCTGGAACCGTCTGAGGTATCAACTTTAGATCTGCGATGTTAGATCGTTCTGGAACCGTCTGAGGTATCGACTTAGATCTATGATGTTAGATCGTTCTGGAACCGTCTGAGGTATCGACTTAGATCTGCGATGTTAGATCGTTCTGGAACCGTCTGAGGTATCGACTTAGATCTGTAATGTTAGATCGTTCTGGAACCGTCTGAGGTATCAACTTAGATCTGTGATGTTAGATCGTTCTGGAACCGTCTGAGGTATCAACTTTAGATCTTCGATGTTAGATCGTTCTGGAACCGTCTGAGGTATCAACTTTAGATCTGCAATGTTAGATCGTTCTGGAACCGTCTGAGGTATCAGCTTTAGATCTTCGATGTTAGATCGTTCTGGAACCGTCTGAGGTATCAGCTTTAGATCTTCGATGTTAGATCGTTCTGGAACCGTCTGAGGTATCAACTTTAGATCTGCGATGTTAGATCGTTCTGGAACCGTCTGAGGTATCAACTTTAGATCTGTGATGTTAGATTGTTCTAGAACCGTCTGAGGTATCGACTTAGATCTGCGATGTTAGATCGTTCTGGAACCGTCTGAGGTATCAACTTTAGATCTTCGATGTTAGATCGTTCTGGAACCGTCTGAGGTATCAACTTTAGATATGCAATGTTAGATCGTTCTGGAACCGTCTGAGGTATCGACTTTAGATCTGTGATGTTAGATCGTTCTGGAACCGTCTGAGGTATCAACTTAGATCTGCAATGATAGATCGTTCTGGAACCGTCTGAGGTATTGACTTAGATCTGTGATGCTTGTTTTTGAGTTGATAAGTGATCAGAATGAATCTTCGGCTTGATTATATCTGAGAGAATCGTTCATGGAACTCAGGTGAATACTGCATGTGATTGAGAATATCTTTGTTGAAGATATCTGTCTACCTGAAAAATCAAGTTAGCGATATGCAATGTTTATGATGCATGTAATGTGAGCTAAAGGAGAAATAGGCATGTTATGTTGTGTATGAATATGCGTATGAATATGCGCATGATGCATGATGTATGATGTATGATGTATGATGTATGAATGTGAATATGAATGTGAATGTCAAGCTTCTATTTGGGAAAATAAATTTCCATCAGTCATCTGGATATGACTATATTGTGATTGTTGATGATCTTTTGTCTTGTTTGAGTACCCTCGGCTGGGGAAATTCTTTGAGAACCATGGTACTCTGTTGAAGGATCTTTGACTATCACTTGGGAATGAAAGGTAGCTGGAAGTTCTGATGCCCTTTCAAATGGGAATGAGGAAGATGCATAATCCTCCGATGCACTATCTGACCAAGCTCGGGTGCGGGGATCACACCTTCTGAAGATAGTAATCTGGAACAACCCTGCTTGGGGATAAGACTTCTTTTGAAGAGAAAATCTTTTTGAGGAATTTGCTGAGAAATGCGTTTCTCTTGGGGATTTTCTTCTGATGGAATGATGTCCAGATAATTGGGACATTTCCTGAATGCTATTCCTGTTTTTCCTGGTAAACATCAATCATATTCAAATGCACATGTTCATTCAGAATTATCATTGGGACGTTTACGTATTTAAAACAGAAAAAGTGAAAATAGTGATTTTTGAGCCTAAGCTGCATTGATTTTTTGAAAAAGAGCCATGATAGGCTGATTAGCACAGGGAGACAACAATCCTAGAAGTAGGAAACTGTCATAAAGTTTTGTAAAATATTTATAAAGATAAATAGCTATGTGAAAACAATCCAGTCAAGTTTCAATTCTGCTATTGCCAATCTGTCTTCGAGCATCTCATCCCTCACTTGTTGGAAGAAAGTGATTGGACTGATCGGTGTCTTTGAGGTGTTGAATCTTGATGGTGAGTAGGCAGCTGAACGGAACATAGTTGCATGCTTCATTCCCTAACTTTTGCCTAGGCTGCCCTTTCAGGTTTTCAGCCTACCGGGATAGTATTTAGTCTCTAATTTTTGCCTGGACCGCCCTTTCGGGTTTTCAATCCACCGAGACGCTCATTTTTTGCCTAAGTTGCCCTTTCAGGTTTTCAACTTAGCGAGCTGTTTTTTTTCTTTTTAAGCGAAGTATTCTTTTACTATGTCAGCATTCACAGGGTGTGGGAAATCCTCGCCATCCATGGTGGTAAGCAACATGGCGCCGCCGGAGAATATTTTCTTGATTATGAATGGTCCCTCGTAGGTGGGAGTCCATTTGCCTCTGGGATTCCCTTGTGGTAAGATGATGCGTTTGACAACCAAGCCACCAGTTTGGTATGCTTGACTTTTGACTTTTTTGTTGAAGGCTTTGATCATATGCTTTTGGTATAGCTGACCATGACAAATAGCTGCGAGCCTTTTCTCATCAATCAAGTTTATCTGGTCCAACCGTGTTTGAATCCAATCGTCTTCGTCTAGATTGGCTTCTTTCATAATCCTTAGGGAAGGAATATGAATTTCAATTGGAAGAACCGCCTCCATACCATAGACTAAGGAGAATGGAGTTGCCCCTGTTGAAGTACGCGCAAATGTGCGATAACCATGAAGAGCAAAAGGTAACATCTCATGCCAGTCTTTGTAGGTTACTGTCATTTTTTGTATGATTTTCTTGATGTTCTTGTTGGCAGCTTCCACCGCGCCGTTCATCTTTGGTCGATATGGAGAAGAATTATGATGTTTGATCTTGAACTGTGTGCAAAGTTCAGTAATCATTCTGTTGTTTAGATTTGTGCCATTGTCCGTGATAATCCGTTCAGGGATGCCGTACCGACAAATGAGATTGTATTTGATGAACCGGGCCACCACATTCTTGGTAACAGAAGCAAATGAAGCTGCTTCTACCCACTTTGTGAAGTAGTCAATAGCGACCAGGATAAAGCGATGTCCGTTGGAGGCAGTAGGTTTGATTTCTCCAATCATATCAATACCCCACATTGCAAAAGGCCAAGGAGCCGTCAGGACGCTTAATGGAACTGGAGGTACATGCACTTTGTCAGCGTATATCTGGCATTTGTGACATGTTCGGGAGTGATGATGGCAGTCTGTTTCCATGGTAGACCAGTAATAACCTGCTCTAAGGATCTTTTTAGCCATTGTATGTCCACTGGAATGAGTACCGAAGGCACCATTGTGTATTTCTTCCATGATCTGTTCTGCTTCCTTCTTGTTTACACAGCGAAGTAAAGTCGAGTCATGGTTGCGTTTGTATAAGGTTCCATTGCTTAGAAAGAATTTGGCAGCAAATCTCCTTAGAAACTTTCTGTCGTTAATGGATGCCCCTTCAGGGTACTCCTGAGCTTCGAGATATCTTTTTACTTCATGGAACCATGGTTTTTCTTCTGTTCCCTCGGTATTGATCTCATTGCAATATGACGGTTCATCTTGCCTGTAAATGGTGATCATAGGCGCCTCGTTGTCCCACCTGACTTTGAACATGGATGACATGGTAGCTAAAGCATCAGCTAGTTGATTTTCCTCGCGTGGGATGCGTTCGAAAGTGATTTCTTCGAAGTAAGGAATCAAACTCAGCACATATTCTTTGTAAGGAATTAGATTCGGGTGCTTCGCGTCCCATTCCCCTTTGACTTGGTAGATTACCAAAGCCGAGTCTTCGTAGACTTCTAGGAATTTGATTCTTAGATCGATTGCAGTTTTAAGACCCAGAATACATGCTTCGTATTCGGCTATATTGTTAGTGCAATTGAAGCATAACCTGGCAGTGAATGGTGTATGACCTCCTGCGGGGGAAATGATCACAGCTCCGATGCCATTGCCAAGTGCATTAGAAGCTCCGTCAAAAACCATAGTCCACCGGGATCCTGGCTCGGGTCCTTCTTCTGGTCCTGGTTATTTGTAGTCATTGACTAGCATAATGTCTTCGTCTGGGAAGTCAAAGTTCAATGCTTGATAATCATCCACTGCTTGATGAGCCAGATGATCAGCTACCACACTTCCTTTGATTGCTTTTTGTGAAGAGTATTGAATGTCATATTCTGTTAAGATCATTTGCCATCTCGCTATTCTTCCAGAGAGAGCAGGTTTTTCGAACACGTATTTGATGGGATCCATCTTGGAGATTAGGAAAGTGGTGTGATTTAGCATGTACTGTCTTAGTCGGCGAGCCGCCCAAGCTAAGGCACAACAAGTTTTTTCGAGTAGTGAGTATCTTGTTTCACAATCGGTAAACTTTTTGCTAAGATAGTAGATTGCGTGCTCCTTTCGGCCGGATTCGTCATGTTGTCCTAGTACACACCCCATTGAGTCTTCTAACACAGTTAGGTACATTATCAGAGGTCTGCCTTCCACAAGTGGCAACAAGATTGGAGGTTTTTGGAGATATTCTTTGATTTTGTCAAAGGCTAACTGGCATTTATCATTCCACCTTTCCACTTGATCTTTCTTCAACAGTTTGAAGATCGGCACACAAGTAGTAGTCATGTGGGCAATAAATCGGGCGATGTAATTTAGACGTCCCAAGAATCCTCTGACTTGTTTCTCGGTACGAGGTATAGGCATTTCTTGAATGGCTTTAACCTTGGCGGGATCAACCTCAATACCTTTGCTGCTGACGATGAAACCTAAGAGTTTGCCGGATCTTACTCCAAAGGTACACTTATTTGGGTTCAGTCGCAACTTGTATTTCTTGAGTCTGTCAAACAACTTGTGTAAATGACCCAGATGTTCTTCCTCGGTGTTGGATTTTGCAATCATGTCATCGACATACACCTCTATTTCTTGATGAATCATATCATGAAATAGCGCTACCATTGCACGTTGATAGGTTGCTCCTGCGTTTTTCAGACCAAAGGGCATTACTTTGTAACAAAAGGTTCCCCAGGGTGTTGTGAAGGTTGTTTTTTCCATGTCTTCGGGTGCCATCTTGATTTGATTGTACCCTGAGAATCCGTCCATAAAGGAGAATACCTTGCATTGTGCGGTATTGTCAACCAGTACATCGATGTGTGGTAAAGGGAAATCATCTTTGGGGCTTGCCCGGTTCAGATCTCTGTAGTCCACGCACATTCTGACTTTCCCGTCTTTTTTAGGTACAGGCACGATGTTAGCTATCCAAGGAGGATAACTTACAACTTTTAGGAATCCGGCATTGAACTGTTTTTCAACCTCGTCTTTGATCTTTTTTGACATATCAGGCCTACTCCTTCGTAGTTTCTGTTTGACTGGAATGCTACCTTCTTTGATTGGCAGGCGATGAACTACAATGTCCGTGTCAAGACCTGGCATATCTTCATAGGACCATGCGAATACCTCGACGTAGTCTCGCAGCATTTGAATCAGTCTTTGCTTGATGCTGTGTTCTAAATCAGCCCCTATTTTGACTTCTTTCTTTTCTTCGTTGCTGCCCAAGTTGATGACCTCAATTGGCTCCTCATGAGGCTGTATGGCCTTGTCTTCTTGTTCTAGCAGCCTTGCAATTTCTCTTGGCACTTCACAATCTTCCTCACTTTCGTCCTTAGTTTGGTAGATCGGACTTTCAAAGTCATGACGGGCAATAGCAGAATCGTTGCTGACTGGATCCAGAGTGTATGTAAATCTGCATGTTAGTTATGTGAGTGTGTGTGAAGAAAAAACATAGCTATTTGAAAGCGAAGAAAGAAAGAAAAAGGATCACAAAATTTTAAATATGCAAGCGTCCCATGATTTTATTGAATGCACATGATCATGATATGATAAGCCCTTATAGAAGGGCCAGTGTGCTTTGGGCAAGGCACACGGCTTTCAGGCTCATGGTTCGATTGTTCAAGAACCATTTTTATCTTTGCACAATATACACAAAGAAAACAGGAAATGGCATTTACTCCTGGTCAAAGGAGATCACATCCTCAGCTTTCCAGTTGTTCAATCCACTGTTGTGAGCAGGGAGTATCCAGCTATTCCAGTTGCAGTTGTCTTCTTCATCTTCCACAGCATTGATTTCATTAGTGGGAAAATGAGCCGGTGATCTTTCGGGATAAGCGATATACTCTGCTGGATACGAGAGCCCAGGCTGAGATATCTCTGTTGGCTGAGCAAGGTGCTCGATAAGGCCGTCCCATGCAGTCGGGATGATGTTTTGAATAGAGAATTGTGCATCCTGATGAGGAGTGTATGCTGACAGAAAGCAACCCTCGTTATTTGGTATTTCCCTGGCTTCTTCAAAAGTGAAATTGTCATCATAATGTTCATCCCATCTAGTTGGGACAATGTCCTTCATAGCAATTTGTGAGCTCGGAGGAGCGGAATATTTCACCATATAGTCATATTTGCCGCTGGGTTCTCCTAGCGTGTCCCATACTTCTTTGGGTGGATTTTGATATTGCTTAGTGACGGGACTTGTGAAACTTTCGTCATTTTCAATTTGATCACCCCATCCAGTCGGGGTAATGTCTTCCATAGCAACATAAGAATTTTGAGGTGCGGTATACTGATAATTATACCCGTCACTTGGTTCTCCCACAGCATCCCACATTCCCATGGAAATGGGTGGAATCTCATCTGGATATGGCTGAATGATATGGTTCAAGAACACTCCTTCATCTTCAATAGCGTTTACTTCTTGGCTGACGAAGTGTGACATTAATCCTCCAGAACGAGGACCTTGATCATTCTTTTGATCTTCACTATCATAGCCCAGGCCTAGCTTGTCAGACTTGTAAGGTATATCGGGAAGCTGTCCCCATACTATACAATCACCCTGTTCAATCATGGCTTTGGCATCTTTGAGAGAAGCCATAGTTGTAGTTGGAGTGGCAGGAATATGCTTGGTGGTAGAGACATCTGGGGAGACCACCTCAAATGATTGGCATGGAGTTTCGATGAATTCGTCCTCCAACTCAACATATTTGGAATTGCTTAGGTGACTAACCACATATTCCTCTTCGCCATAGACTGTGACAATCTTTCCTTTTACTGGATATTTTAACTTCTGATGCAGGGTAGAAGTTACAGCGTTTGCCCCATGTATCCAAGGGCGTCCAAGTAAACAGGAGTAGGCTGGGTGAATTTCCATTACGTAAAAGATAGAATCAAAGATCTGAGAACCCACTCTGATTGGGAGATTCACTTTTCCGTATACCGTTCTTGTTGACCCGTCAAAGGCTCTTACCACAACATCACTTGGTTGTAACACAATTCCTTCGAAGTCAAGCTTTTCTAGTACTGTTTTCGGTAACACGTTCAAAGAAGAACCGTTATCTACTAGCACATGAGATAAAGTGGTGCCATTACATTCAATGGAGATATGTAGGGCTTTGTTGTGATTTTTTCCAGCAGGGGTTAGATCCACATCAGAGAAACCGAGACCATTGTTCACGGTTAGATTGGCAACACAATTCTCAAATTGGTCGACTGAGATCTCTTGAGGCACATGCACAGCTTTAAGGAACTTCATCAGAGCTTTGGCATGAGCTTCTGAATATTTTAGCAGAGATAGCATTAAGATTTTTGAAGCGGTGTGCCCTAGTTGCTCAACAATATTGTAATCACTCTTGCAGATGATTTTCAATATTTCCTCCATTTCTTGCTTTGATGGATCCTCAGCAGTGATCTCCATCGGGGTTTGAACTTGTTCAACTTGTGGCTCTTTGCCTCGAGCGCTGTCATCTTGGTTAGGAACTGGGACTCGGACTGGACCAGCAGCAACATTTGGAGAAATTTCTGGTGAAAAGATTCTTCCACTTCTCGTGATCTTGCTGGTACCCACAATATTACCCACAGTTGGAGTTGATAATTCGTTCACATCATAGATGTAAACAGTGTCCAGGATAGCGTTAACAGTTTTGTCATGCTTTGGCATAGGTGCAGTGATGACATTTGGAGTTTCTAGAGGATCGAACTCAATTTCCCCAGCATCTATCATATCTTGTATTTTATTTTTCAAGGCCCAGCAGTGATCTGCGTCATGTCCTGGACAGTTTAAGTGATAGGCACATGTCGCATCAGGGCGATAATTCGGAGAGGAAGTGTTGACATTCTTTGGAGGATCTTTTAATGTGATCAGATCTGCTTTTAGCAAATGTTGCAATGCCTGAGAGATTGGCATGTTGATTCTGGTGAAATTTCTTTTTGGTGCATCTGGTCGATGCGTATATTTTGGCTGTTGATCTTTTTGAGGTGCAGATGCGGAGATCAGAACTGCCCCTACAGATTGATGCTGCTTACTTTTGCGACTTTTCTGAATTTGTGTTGCATTGACCTCATTTCTCCCGCTGATGGGCCTTTTTGTAGTACCAGAGGAGGAACCTATTTGAATTTTTCCATTTTGAATGCCACTTTCGACACGTTCTCCGGTCAGTATCAGGTCAGTGAAACCTGATGTTGAGCTTCCCAGCAAATGGCTATAGAAAGGGCCAGTTAAAGTGCCCATGAACATGTCGACTAGTTCGCGATCAGATAAGGGTGGTTGAACCCTTCCAGCCATATCTCTCCACTTTTGTGCATATCCTTTGAAACATTCTTTTGGTCCCATAGACATGCCCCTTAGTTGAGTACGGGTTGGCGCAAGATCAGCATTGTATTGGTACTGTTTGTAAAAAGCAGCAGCTAATTCTTCCCAAGTATGAACCTTGGTATTTTCCAGCTGGTAGTACCACTCGAGTTGTGTACCCGACAGACTTTCTTGGAAGAAGTGAATCCACAATTTGTTATCTGTTGTATGAGGTTGTATCTTCCTCACATAGGATCTCAGATGTAGTTTCGGGCAAGAAACTCCATCATATTTTGCAAAGACAGGAACTTTGAATTTTGGAGGGATAACAACATCCGAGATGAGTCCCAGATCATTGAAATCTAAGCCAGGTATTTTTTGTATCTCCATAGCTTTCATACGGTCTTCCAGCTGTTGGTATTTGTCATCATCCGGTTCGTCCCTAGAATGATCATCTTCTTCATTTGAAGAGAAAGAGGGTTTAGCAGAACCCTAGTTGCTTTGATTGTCTCCTTGTTCATCATCACCGACTGTTTCAGGGATCGGTGGCTTTTTGAACTTTTTGACTGGGATTTTGATCTTCCTTTTCAGGTGACTCAAGCCTACAGATCCTTTGGGCTTCTTTTTCTTCTTGATTATCAGGGCTTTCAGTTCTTGTTGCCCCTTTGCCAGTTCCAGAATTGCCACTTGAACTTGGGCATTCTGTGCTTCGAGGTTCTTGATGCTCATTTCAGATTCCATCTCTTCTGACTGAAATAAACAGCGAGAAGATGAGAAATCCGTCATGTGAACCTGTTATGCAATGTGTATGAATGGATGCAATGTATATGAATGCAATGTATGTGATGTAATGAATGCAATGTATATGAATGCAATGTGTGTGCAATGTGTGTGCAATGTTTTCAAGGATCTTAGAGTTTAAATTTGTTAAAACAAAGAAGAAACAAACATTAGTTAAGCAATTTATTTCTTTTTTTTTTTGCTTTTTTTTTCTTTGCCTCATTTGGGCTTACAAAACAGAAATAAAGGAAATGAATGATCCCTCAGGTCTCCCATGGACGCTTTCTCTTTGCCCCCAGGAATGTGTTGATCTGCTGTTCTTCTTGAAGCTGTCCGGTGAGCTCCAATATCCTTCTCTCATAGTCTTGACAGTGTGCTTTGAAGGTGTCTCTTTCCTCTTTGAGTTGAACCCAAGATTTTTGCAAATCTTCTAGGTCAGTTGGCATATCCGGGTGTAGAATAACGTGGGGTTCGTCTCCTTCGACCTCTGGCTCAATAGTCACAGGTAGAATGGCAGGATATGACATAATGAGTTTCTGAGCATGAGTGCGGACCCATCTGAGGTAAGGTTCCATAGGGATAGAATTCCATTGCCCCAAAGTTTTGCTTTCTATTCTATAGACACTGTCCCATGCATGTATGAACCTTCGTCGGTGTCTATGAGAATCATTCTCGTAATCAAACACAATGCCACGAATAATCATGTCATGAGGACCGTTGCTCCTTGCATATCTGAATTGGCGTAGAGCTAAAGAGGGATTGTAAGTGATGCCCCCTTTGATGCCAAGGAGTGGCACATTAGGGTACTCTCCACAATGATCAATGATAGTAATGTCTCTTTGAAAGAAGTTGTTCCACCGGATATCTGAATGAGACAAAGACATAATCCTGCGAGACCATTGCATTCTTTGTTCATTTCTCAACACTGATCGGGGAAGATGAAATGTAAACCACCTAGCCAGTAGTGGTATACAGCACATGAGAGTTCCTCGTTTCTTCATGGTACGAGTGTGTAGAGAATGTAGAATGTCTCCCAACAATGTTGGTACCGGGTTACGGGTTAGGAAAAGGTTGATGATGTGTACACTTATGAACTGGTCGGGATTAGGGAATAAAACCAACCCATAGATAAAAAGGGCCATAACCTCCTCAAAAGCTGGATAACTTTTGTTTTCTAGCAGTAATCGAGCCTTTTCCAATAAGAATTTAGCAAGCAAACCCTTAACTCCACTCTTTGTTTCCCAATTGGACTCGATTTCTGATTTTCGCAGATGTAAAGCAGCAGCAATGACTTCAGGTTTTGGAATCCTTTCTAAACCAGTGAAAGGTAATTGATTTCGAACAGGCAATCCAATTAGTTCAGAGAATTCTTCCAAAGTGGGTACCAACTGGTAATCTGGAAAGGTAAAGCAATGATGTTCAGGGTCAAAGAACTGGAACAGGACCCGTATCATGTCTTCTTCAAATTTTGAGGTAACCAAATGGAGTAGGTGACCATGCCTTTCAGTGAATTGAACATTCCTGGGGAATTCTGACACTAAGTCTTTTAGTTCAGATGGTACCGTTGAGATGTTGATTCAGATGTAATCTCTGGTGGCGGGAGCCATTACCTGCAAAAACAAAGGTAAACTCTTTGATCCTTGAAGTGTTTTGTGAGAAAATGATATGCTTATGATGCAAACATGTGGCACACAAAAACAAATCAAACAATAGCCTTAGGTTTAAAGGCTTGCATGGAGCTGATAGGTGATACCCTCCCCACTGAAGTTGAGTTGGTTAAAACATGTCCTAGAATAGTATTCGGGTTCTATGATCCTTGGAAGTAACATCTCAATACGGCGCTCGAGCGGCCGATCGAAATATTCCTCGAGGATAACTAACCTCGATCAATTTCAAAGCTAGCCACTTAATAGGCCATAAGTCAAGTTCAACTAAAAAGGTTCTAAGACACATTAGTGTTTAATGACATTTCGGAAGCCTAATATACTCCTTGATCGTTTTCAAGGGACATCAGTATAAACCAAAGTATCGCACTAACGATGACTACCAGATCAACCGTATCGGTACATGCCGTACAGTTTCCTTGGTCTATTGTCATATACTTAAGGTATCTCGAGATTCGGGTTAGAATCTTTCACACAAGCAAAATACCCAAACAAACCTTTGAAAAATAGAGCAATCAAGTCAAACAATTGAAAACATCGAAGTAATCTATTCTCTTAAGGTAACCCCTTTAGAAAACATTTTGTTTTTTGAAAGTGACTCCCCAGCAGAGTCGCCAGTTCTGTGGACCTCCGTTTTTTTCGGGCCATACCTCTGAGCGGGAGAGATACGTGAACTGACTCTTTTTTATCGCTTATGCTTTCGCATTTTTGAAAATTCACAGAGTCGCCACCGACCTTTTATTTTATCCAATTAAGGAAAGGTTTATAAAAGAAACAGAAAAAAGACCTTTAAGAAATTCTGGGTAAGGGGGTAGGTTATACAAAGGGAAGGTGTTAACACCCTTTGTATCCATGGTTATCCATGGGCTCTTAAGTTTGCTTAGCTCACTTGTTTTTCGATCACTTTTCAATTGCTTTAGAATGCTCATATGTGGTTTCAAATACCTTTGTAAATTGAATTTGTAATGATCCTTGTGCGGATGTATACAAAATGTTTGTTTATCTTTCGAAAGATGTTTTGAAAAGAACGTTAACTTTGTAATGATCCGTGTTTGGATGTATACAAAATATTGTCTTTTTGGAAAGTTTTGTTTTGAAAAACAACAGTGTATGAGAATTTTGTTTGTTTTGATTTGAGCAAGCAAACTAGGAGGTCTACCCTGAGTTGTAAGGTCTTTATCCTATTTCCTTTAAAAATCTATCCTTTCACCGGATACAAACAAAAGGTTCGATTTTGTACTCGAAACAATAGAATTTTGACTTTGATTTTGAAAAGAATGAGAAGGGATTACCTTAAGAGGTGCAAGTGTGATTGTGATTGGATTCAGATATTTTATCTTTGAAGTTAGTGATCTAACGGTTCAATTTTATCTTTGACATACACGCAGTTTATATTTGCTGGAAATTAAAATGCGGAAATGTAAAGTGTGGAAAGTAAATCTACGCTATTACATCGATTGTGCAGGAAATGTAAACTAAGCCTATTTACATGATTTTGGCATCCTATACATTTATCTAGGAATTTAAATTGCAAGAAAAATAAAAGACATATTTTTGGATTTTTTATGATTGATTTTAATTATAATTAATGCATGATTAATTAAATTAAAATGAAGGAAAAAGATGAAAATAGATTTAAACCTAGAAATTAAGTTTAAAATATGTACAAAATATTTGTCAATTAATTTTAAAACAAAACTAATTTTTTTGGAATTTTTTGAAATTGATTTGAAATTGATTAAGCTAATTAATACATAATTATACAAATAATTATACAAATAATTAAAACTTAAAGAGAAAATTATTCAAAATATGTACAAAATTAGTCTATAATATATAAACAATATTTTATATAAAGAACAATTTTTTTTATGATTTTTTGATTGGTTAAGATAATTAAAAAGCAAATATATAAACATATACTAATTAATTATGCAAAATATTGAAATTATAAAGAAAAATAAAATATTTTTATTTCAGAAAATAAAACATTATTTTAGAAGTCTAAAAATATTTTTTGTGTATTTTTTGGATTTTTAAAACTATTTTTAATTAATTTTGCAAAGAAATTAAAATAAAATAGAAAATAAAAGGATACTGATCAGATGTGGAAATTCCATAAAGTCCATGGTATGGGGATTCATTCTGCTGCGTTGGATGAGTCATTAAATGAGATCTGATGGCTCAGATGGTGAGGGACCACCACTTATGACGCGCCTGCAAACACTGAAACCAAGGGTTATATTTAAAAAAACGCGCGCGTCTGATCCAATCGGGGGAAGACACGTCTTCGTCTTCAACCTCCAGACACCTCTTTTAACAGCGCTTTTATGAGAGAAGCGCTGTAATTGATGAGCTTCAAACCTGCAAAATAGCGAATAGGGGTAAACCTGAAAAGAAATTTGGCGCGACATGTTCATTCAACTGGGTTTGGCTCACTGAGTTTGAATATGCCATCAATTTCACCTAATTTTGCTTCTAATGGAAAGCCCTAAAATTTAGTTTATGAACCCTAGAATGATATCTTCCTATATAAGCAACCAAACCTTAATTAAGTGTCCAGAAATGATCAGGACATCAAACTAAGCTCAAATATATGTCTACATCTTGTTAAATATGCATGTATTATGAGATACGAATTGGTTTTTGTTTGAACAAATCGTGACCTGTAGTGCTTGATTCAGTGAGTTTCAAAGCTTGCAGATGATCTGGATAGGTTCAGTGAAGTTCAAGGAACGTGTTTGAGTGTTTACTTTGTATTAAAACTAGCTTAAACTTAGAATTCGAATTTCAAAATTCTTTGAATATTTTAAGATGTTACAAGTGTGTTACAAGCAAGAGTTTTTCTCTCAATTCGTTCTCTCTTTATTACTGAAGCATGCTAGCTCTTTTATAAGCATTGAAGTGCTTAGAAGTGAAGCTAAGAAGCATTTATGCCTTTGTTGGAATCTTGACTTTTTCCACATGTGTAGCTTGGCATTTAAGCCACTATGGCTTGATTTTCTTCTCTCCCTCTGCTGTACTTTGGCTTGGGACAGAGTTGAATGATTCTCTTGATGAGTCATGCTTGGAATTCCAGCTATCCATTATCCTTCCATTTTTCCTTTATATTTAATCTTAAAATAAGATAAAATTAAGCCAAAAATGGATAAAAATGGTGTGGGCTTTGTCTTGGTCGTGGGAGGCCCATAATAACATGGCAAATATGTTTGAACCATGAAAACTTGGCCCCATTTGGAAAAAATACATTTTTGAGCAATGTTGGTTTCATGCATTTTCCCAAAATTTAGCCAATTTCAACAAGGTGTAAATCCCTCAATTTTTGTCATATGAAGGAGTTATTGCACTTTTTGGAAACCTCAAAGAGTCCTCTAACCAATGTCTTTGGTCTCATGTAAAAATGATTTTTGATGCTCCTTGGGTGTCCTTTTGAAAAAAGTGTCTTTTTGTTGACTTTGAAAATGACCTGTAATGTCTTTGGTCATATTTTTCAAATGGTGAATGCAATGACCATGGGATCAATTGCATTTGAAAGATAATTGAATTTCCTTCAAAATGAGCTTTGGTTTGAATTTTTTGGATGAAGGATGAGAGAGTTATGACCAGTCAAATTGAGTTGACTTTTCAGGCAAAAACCCTAATTTTGAATCTTAGGGTTTTGTTGATTTTTGATCTTTCCTTGATGAATTATGATCATCCAATGATCAAATGATGAATCCTTTGACAAAATATGGACTTTGACAAAAAATTTCATTTTTGACTGTCTGTTGACTTTTTGGTCAAACGGGTCGTCTGTTGACTGTTTGAGCTGCTGACGGTGCATCTGAGTGAATTGAAGTTTGAAGATTTGTATGATGGTACTTTGAGATATATGGATGTGCATGAAATCCATTTGAGGTCTCAAAAACTTGTTTCTCTTGTAAAAACAAGAAAACCCTAGTCAAGGACTGTTTGTGTAGAAGATAGTTAAGCGTACCTGATTTTTGTGCAGTGTTGAGTTTCTGCTAATCGCGTGATATTCAGAAGACTTCTAGAACAAAAATCTTGGAATTTTGAATTGTAAAAGATTGATTTGGTTGATGGTACAAAACACTGAGAATTGTACTGCCAGCAGTTTGGCTGTCAACTAACTGTTCAGGTATTGACGTAGCAGTTAGAGTGAAAAATCAACAGTCAAAGTTACTTTTCCTTTTTTTTGTTGTTTTTATTTTATGTGATAAATGAAAGTTTATTTACATGACTTGTTAAAAAAACCCAGACATAATAAATAACTAATATTTACTGTATGCGGGCAAAATTACCGATAATAACCCTGAAAATCATTTAATGCACAGAAAAATGAATATTTGACTGGCAGAAAATACACAAAATATTATCTGAGTAATTAAGCAATATTATGAAAAATAATACAACATTTAATACTGACAGTACAAATATTACATACTATATTGAACAGTACGAATAAACGGTACATTTAAGAAATAAGAAATACGGCAAATTTTTAAGAATGACGATTGATAACCCATGCTACAAATAGTAACATGTAGATGATTGGGAGCATAAGCATCCCAGGTCCACAGTGTTCCGGGCTATGTAGACAGAAGAAAGACATGATCACCGTAGCAATGGTGATGACCATAAGAAAACACGTTTCCCACCGCTTCGCCATTTTGTCGGGGAAGAAGAAAGGATGGATTATGAAGTAGCAATTTGAGAGATGAATTAGAATTTGATGTGAGATTTTTATGAAAAAATGAGAGGTATTTATAGAGTGGAAAGACGGATAGAGACGTTGGGGAATGATGTGATTCCGTACAAAAGGAGAATTTGAGTGGAAGTAAGATTTGAAAGAAAGTGTATGATAGTGTTGGGAAAAAGAGAGATGTTGAGAATAAAGTTAGGATTTGATTTTTGAAAAAGAGATTTGAAAAGATTTTTGAAAAGAATGGAATATAGTACAAAAATTAGTGGGAAACAAAAGATAATAATAATCTACTTGTTACCAGTACAGTCTGAGTTTCCTGATTTTGCGCCTGCAAAAAGATTTAACTCTGTACCAATTGTGTCAGTACTATTTATCTGTAAATAAATAAAATAGCATGTGTGAAGTAATAAACAGTATTTGGCGTTTGCGTAAGAATAAATTCAACTGCAAGCCAAATTACTGTATAAGAAAAATTCTAAAAACTAAGTATTTCATATGTCAGGATATTTGTTGAAATAAAAATCCATGATTATATGAGACTCTTAATTTTCAGATTGGAGTTTTCTTGAAAAAAAGATGCGGGCAAATTTTGGGGTATAACACCTTTGATCACATCATCGAACTATTCTACGGACTCCATGGTCCAGGAAAATACCTTGACTTCATAGTAAGAGGTATATCCCAACCTAGCCCCTGGCCCGCTTCGATTCAAGCATACACACACATAACAAGCGCTAAGTCATAAGACAATCCAATCCGAATGTTTAACCAAAACATTTGGATATCAACACATTCTCATGTTCCATCACATTGCATTCGAAAAGCATTAAGGAACGATTAGTAGTAGTTACACCATCACATTCAAATTAGGCATATTTCACAATTCCGAATAATTAAATGGAAATACTATAACTTAATGCTTAACAGCGTCGCATACTACCAACAGGTATGCATAAACAAATAGGGAGGAGTCCGGTTACGAATAAAACCAGAACTGCACTCAAGGGGTAAGAAACAGAATTCTGCAATCAGCATCTTCCGCTTAGCGGATTCGCGATATTTTATTTTTCCACAAAAAGTATCTTCCGCTTAGCGGCCTCACGTCCGCTTAGCGGACTCGCGATTTTCTGGAAAAACAACCAGTATCCGCTAAGCAACCTTAGTCCGCTTAGCGGACCATCACAGATGCAGAAAAACGCAGAGCTCACCAGTTCTATAATGGGGTACTTTAACCCCTAGAATCCACCTGCATGTGTCAAATTACAATGTATAATAGTAATATGCATCACAAACAACCAACAATTATCACATAACATGTTTTAGCATCATGAATTTCATGGATTTATCTCACAATCCCTAAACCCCAAAACATGCAATTCCCATAATTTCCCCCCAAGTCTCTAACTAAGGACTCACCATGGATTTAGAGAGGTTAAGATTGTTTTCTTGCTGCCATTGAACTCCCACCATAGTCAAAGTTACACTTCATCTTCATCAAATCCGTAGCCCACTCTTCTTCACATTTAGCATGCATGTCCCAACTTCAAGCTTACTTTTCTCCTTCAAAACAGAAGCTATGAACGCGAACCATATATGCAAATTGAAGATAATTTCGTTAGCTTTCCAACGGGACCAGAATCGTTACGATCGGAGTTACGGGCATAGAGTTATACCTGATTTAGTGGAGCTGCACCATGGAATACGAAAATGGAGATGTGAACTTCTTTCTTCTCTCTTATCTTTGTTCTAACATATACTTCACTTATGAAAATGTGCTTCATAGCCAAACAAGTCCTTAAGCCCATGCAATAGAGTTAAATGTCCATAATACCCTCCAACAAAGTGGTAATTACCAATATGCCACTTAGTTGGATTCTAACTAATCCACTTACTTTCTTATGGTCACACTTGGTATATGTATATTACTACTCATCCAAATGGAACAAGACTAATGTATCCTTTAATTATCATTTTACCAATTAATGACAATTACCGGTGTCGGAGAGTCGGGGTATTACATTCTCCCCCCCTTAAAATGAATTCGTCCTCGAATTCTTTCTGATCACCACGGAAACAACGTGTCCAAATCTATACCAACCAGGGGATGAAATGTTCCTTACATTTCTCTTCAGATAATCTCACTACTCTGTCTGAGGGTCATTCCATACGAAGAAACATAATCTGCCAAAACACCTGCGTCCCACTATGCATGGTTAGAACCTTGACTCTCAAGCAACACTTCTATCCAGATACTTCGTCTTGACATATCTGGGGAAAGATCCTTCCAGGGTCCTTGACCTTCACTGCTCTGCACTGAATCTCCAAAACTTCAAAAACTCTAATAATCCACTCATGTCGGATATTCTTCGTTTCATTCTCTGGTGTGTTCACCCTCATTCAACAAACATTACTGATTCACTCAGCTCCTTAAATTACTTCCCATTTGAGAATTACCGCCACAACGTCACTTCTGCGACAACACTTCAAATTATTCTCGACTCGAGTCCATACAATGTCATTAGGTGTTAGCCAAATTGCTTGGTCTTAATTTCCGGTTCCCAAAGTCTTAGGATGATTATCCCAAATTTACCTTTACTTATACAACTGAATCTCCTTACTTAACTCTCGCCTCAGTTCTAGACGTATCAATCATCACCGCAATCCATGATGGCGTAGCATCTTGCAACTATAGCCTTGAAATTCAGCAACCTCACACAAGATTCTACTGATGAGAGGTGAAATTCAACAGCTGACCTGTAACCATTGCCCAAGTCTTCCTGCACGATCATAGTGCACAAGGCTTAACCACAAAGAACTTGTGCCAGCTGAATGT
Source organism: Vicia villosa (assembly GCF_029867415.1). Lineage (NCBI taxonomy): Eukaryota > Viridiplantae > Streptophyta > Magnoliopsida > Fabales > Fabaceae > Vicia > Vicia villosa. Next base: position 125,919,028 of record NC_081186.1, on the reverse strand, counting down.
CTTCACTAGCCTCCAGCATTCCGGCGATCACGATACTATGTCCAACCCTTGATGCTTACAAGTTCAACTGATGATCTACGAACATCGGATCACATGTCATCCACAAGGTCTCTTCCCAATCTGGACCACTGTCGGTATCTCTCGTGATTATGGTGGATCCCCGAGAGAGACTGACAAAACGAAACGTTGCTTCGACGAGTTCCTCTTGGGAAGATACTTCCATCCCAAGAGAAGATCCTACAATTAGTCCGTTCATTCCTACCTCAGACCTATTTGGTTCTTCCTCGATCCGTTGCGCTACTCTGATTCCAACAATTCACACACCTTGAAATCCTCTGAGTTACGCTATATCCATAGTTCATTTAGTTTCCATTAATACACAATAATTCCTTATCTACAGTTGTCCAAATACAACACGTGCCAGGAATCCATATACATCCATCGCCGACTACTACTCCTCGAAGTTGCGTATTCCCCATAACCAAGTCTCTAGTTACTCTATCATTTCAAATTAGATCCATCTATCACAACTTAGGCACACGTTTCAGTCTCAAGACATTGAAACCCAAATGCTCATTAACTTAGAAATCGTCCTTCGTTACTGATTCCCATAGTGTATAACCGCTATGTCTGTCATTCCAACAAATCTTGTTTCTCAACTGGTATATCGAACCCTTCACAACATACTGCAGCTCATGATAACTCTAGCAGTTTTACACAACTTCTACCCAACCATACATCTTCATTCTCTTAGCGTAGTATCACCTATGATAACTCGTGCGACTTACTGATACAACAATCTTCTCACGACCACTCTTCATTCATACAGTCATCTAATGCCTTTCTCACTTCTGAATCAGATACTAACTGACTTCCTCGGCAGTATCCTTCATTGTAGTGCTTCTAACGGCCTGAGCGTAGTCGCAATGCAAGGAATTGCACTTTCCACCATGCACATCTCTCCTACTGACCCCTCAGTACTTATCGATCCAAGGGTGTCTTTGTCTTCCCAAGTTTCATATTCCTTCACTCGGAGCATCAACAAACACTCTTCCCAATATGTCACACTCCAAGTTAATCCAAGATACCTTTCACCGATTCTATCACCGGTCGCCAGTGTTAAGGGATAGTGTAATACGGTGAACTGACTTTTATAATCGAAATGTCGCGGTTAAGCAAGAGTCGCCACCGACTTTTATTTTATCCAAATTTAATTAGAAAGGCTAAAAGAACAGAAAAACCTTTTAAATAAAATAGGGTTCGGGGGGTAATTATGCAAAGGGAAGGTGTAAGGCACCCTTTGCATCCATGGTTATCCATGGGCTCTTAACTTGCTTTGCTCTTTTTGTTTCAGAAAGGTAGAAGAAGAAGATATGGACTTTAGCTCGTAAATGAGCGTAGCCATATTGAAGAATTTTGAGAAAGAATATTTTAAAATAGTTTAGGGCAAGGCAAAGCAATTTAAGAGCAATTTACCTTGTATTTGAGAAATCTGTTCTTTCAGCCTTTCAGAGCGAAAGGGTCTATCCTCGCCATAAGAGGGCAGGAAGCCTTTCATTTGGAGGTTTAAGGGTCATCGAAATATCCTTTGCCATAAGACTGTCCCATGCCATAGAAGGGCAGGTAGTCTAAGGCAAGGATCAGAATAAGCCCTTTCGTAGGCAGCCAGAAGATACCTCAGCCTTTTCCGTAGGCAACATCCGAGGGTCGAGGTCATTTGTGTATCGAAGGCAGCATCATTAGGGTCGTGACCTTTTTATCGAGGCAACACGGCTGAGGTATCCTCGAATTCGAGGGACATGGCTTATTCTGCAGAAAAACGAAGGCAACAGGCAACAGGCAACAGGCAACAGGCAACAGGCAACAGGCAACAGAGAGGGTTACCCAAAAGCGTGCGTGTGTGCACCAATCATGTGATTCAATTCAGCTTATATTATCTTGTGTTTAGTTATTCTAATTAATTTAGAGTTGCACTCCCTATTTTACTGACCACGCAGTACGTAATAATATAAAGCAGTAAAGGGGGCGGGAAATCGTAACCAGTGGATCCCTTATCAGGGTTTGACACAAGTAATAATAAAATAAAAAAACGAGGGGTAAAATTTAGGGTTACCAAACTCGTGGCTTTGGCAATCCACAAACCCTGAAAGAAAGATAATAAGAAAACTGGGTGAGTGTATGGCTAATTCGAAGGTTGGCAAAATTAATCAGAAAATAAAGAATAAAGATAAAATGAATAACAGTTAATAAGTAAATGAGCAAGGTTACTTAGCTTTGGTTCGATTTGATCTGATATGGTTAGAGTCGGAGGAACCCTCGGAAACCTCGGAGGTAACCCTTCGGATTTTTTGAGTCAGACGCGTAGTCAGGAGTGATCATATTGCTAATCCTGAAAAGGCATAGAAAAGAAATAATCAGTGTAGGGCATGATCTTTGTAAACCCTGATTAGGGTACGAATTTAAATAAGAAAATATGAACGATTTAATTAATTATTGGTCTCGGGACCTAATTAATTAAATCGGTATCAGAAAATTAAATCAAGAGTAAAAATAATTTTTATGAAATTTTGGAATTAAAATACAGCATATATGAATTTTTTGAAATAATATGAATAAACAAATATAACTAAAATGAATAAAGGATAATAAATAAATGTATTAATTATAGATAAAATAATTTAACCAAAATATATAGTACATATTATAAATAAATAAGTAATTAAAAGAAAATAAAATATAATGTAATTATGAATAAATAAATAAGATAAATATTAAATAAATGAATTATTAATACTAATTATAAATAGTTTGAAAATAAAAAAACATATAATAATTTTTATATATAATAGAAAAGAAAGGCATAAAAACAATATATATATATTATAAATTAAAGAAAATAGGCTGTGTAATTAAAATAATAAAAAAATTTGCAAAAACTTAGCTGGGATCATGTGCTGCGCGTGCGTGAAGACCATGGTACGCCTGCAAGCTTGGATGCGTTGGATTTGCCTGACCGGTGATCTGATGGTTGGCAGCATGAGGGAGCATGATACACACGCGCATGAGACGCACTGGATTGTTCTGTTGACCAACAAACCTGCGCGCGCCAAAACCATTCGAATCCGGCCAATCGTAGGGCGCCACGCAGTCACCTTCTTCCCCAAAAATTCTGCAACAAGGTTTTTTACACCGCTTGTTGCCAAATGCGCCATAAAAGACCTTCTTTCCACACCTGCAAAATAACGAATACCACCTAGAGGGCAAATAAAGTTTTCGCGACGGTACCATTGGATTCGTATGACTCTCACGAATCATACCATGGCCTTAATTTGGTCAACCAATACCTGTATAAGAAAGCCCCAAAAAAGAGCTTCGGAAACCTAACTATGGCATCTGACTCATGTGCGCATAAAAACTCAATTAATTTTCCAGAAACGGTAAACACACCACAACAAACATATATATGCATTTAGATTATGGAAAGGATGCATGATTCAATGTAATCGAAGTTTTGAAAAAAACGCAAACCGTGGGCTTGTATGAGCGTGTTCTTGATGTGAGGAGGCCTGGTAACGATCTCAAATCGTTCAGTGGAGTTCTTAGAACGTGCTAGGACCACAGAGAACTCCTGAATATGCTTGCAAATTGGAAATCGAGTTTGAGATTTCTTGAATTTTTTTACTCGGATTTGAAGCTTTTGGAGGCCGAATCCTTCCCCCTAGGGGTCTGCCCTTGCTTACTACTTATAAGAGATGGAATTAGGGTAACAATTGTGGAGGAAATCTTGTTGAATCTTGGGATGCAAGTTTTGGAAAATTTGATTTGAAAATCTTTCTTAATTTGTCAAATTTTGCCAATATAATCCAATCTCTCGCCAATCTCTTTTCCACCAATTTGAATCAATTATTTATGTTAATTGATAATTGAATTTGATTAAAAATATGACTAAATCAAATCTTTTCAAATTTCTTTGATTTACTTGATTTAAACCTTATTTTAATTATTAAAAATTCAATAAAAAATCAAATAAACATCATAATTTCGTGGAAAATTGTTTATGGGCTCTAGAAGACTTGAGGATCAAGATTGGATAAAAAGAACTTGGGCCCATTTGCAAAAATATTCAAATTCCTTCATATTTTTCCCTCTAAAATAGTCCGACTTTAGCAAGGCCAATCTCTCTCAATTTTTGAGGTATGGAAGTGTTCTAAGACATTTTGGAAACCTTAGAGAATCCTCTAACCAATGTCTTTGGTCTCGTATCAAAATCATTTTCCATTCTCCTTTTATGACCTTTTGAAAAACATGTCTTTTTGTTGACTTTTAAAGAGGACCTATAATGTATGAAGCCATATCTCTTGAACCATTGATCTATGGGCTCTAATTCTTGGACAATTGGATAGAGGAATGAATTCCCTTCAACATGAGCTTTGGTGGGAATTTTTCTGATGAAGTATGAATATTTGGTGAATTTTCAAAGTTTGGTTGACTTTTTCAGTTCATGCTTAAAATAGTAACTTTTGACTTTTGACTTCTCTGATCTTTCCTTGCATCATCATGATCAACCCTTGATCAAATGATGATTTTAGGGTTATGAGAATGTTGTTGACCAAATATCTTGAGTTTTTACTGTATAATGACTGTTTTGCCCTTGGGTGTCGACTGTTGACCTAATCAGGATTTGAGGGACTAAATTTGCTCTGTTCGACTTGAAACTTTATATGGAGATACTTTGGGATGTTAGTGACCCTATGGAACCACCTTGAGCCATTGATTCAATGATTTTCCTCTGAATTATTCAAACCCTAGTTTAGAACTTCTGTATAGGAGACTGTATTTTGGAGCTTTGTGTTTTGAATAGCATGGGCAAATTTTGGGGTATGACAGCTGCCCCTGTTCAATTATCTTAAACCTGAAGATGTAGAGTGGTCTGCATGCCAGTCGGTGTCTGAAGGTAGAAGATGATTGAACATAAGAATACCAAGAAATTTGCCCTAGTTGAAGTAGGGACTTTTGTCGGAGATGGGCTTTAAAGATGCCATCCGGTAGTTGAAGTTTGAGAAATGTCATTTGCGCGTTGATCGTGTCATTACCGTTCGTAGTAAATGAATTAGATCTTTTGGAGAGATAATCGTGTCTACATCGTTCGTGATGATAGAATTAGACTCTCTTGTCGTGTCAGCACCGTTCGTAGTAACTGAATTAGACTGTGGACGTCAGTGATCGTGTCTACACCGTTCGTGATGATAGAATTAGATCTCTGAGAGTTGACCGTGTCAGTACCGTTCGTAGTAACCGAATTAGATCTTTTGTCGTGTCAGTACCGTTCGTAGTAGCTGAATTAGACTGAGAAGGTCAGTGATCGTGTCTACACCGTTCGTGATGATAGAATTAGATCTCTGAGAATTGACCGTGTCAGTACCGTTCGTAGTATCTGAATTAGATCTTCTGTCGTGTCAGTACCGTTCGTAGTAGCTGAATTAGACCGTGGACGTCAGTGATCGTGTCTACACCGTTCGTGATGATAGAATTAGACCTCTGAAATTTGATCGTGTCAGTACTGTTCGTAGTATCTGAATTAGATCTTCTGTCGTGTCAGTACCGTTCGTAGTAACTGAATTAGACTTTGACAGTGATCGTGTCATTACCGTTCGTGGTAAATGAATTAGATCTTCGAGCGTTGATCGTGTCAGTACCATTCGTAGTAGCTGAATTAGATCTTGGAAAGTTGGAGATTTCGTTCATTTGTCGGTACCTGTATTCTGAAAAAGGTAAGGTTAATCTTTATGCAATGTCATGATGCATGGGTTATGTAATGAATCCCTCAAAATAAATGAGAGCTTTTGCATGTTATGTATGAGTTCATTATGAGGTAATGTATGCAGTGTATGAACATGTTTATGACATATGATATGTGAATATGATTTATGTTGTCTTTGATTAAGAAAGTAGATCTTTATGTCCTTGTAATTGTACTGTCTGATCTTGTCTTGAAGATGCTCAGCTGGGAATTTATGATTTCTGCTTGGAGATGATCAGTGACTTGATGTTCCCTGATTGGTGATAAAGATATTGATAAATCATGTTGGAGGAGAGCGACAGTGTTGAAGATGTAAACTCTGTTGGGCGGCCATGTCTCTATCGGGAGCGTTTGAAGATATTTTCTTAATGATTACTCTGTGGGGATATGATCTTGTGAACCCGGCTTTGTGGGGAGACATGGGTGAAAGTTGCCCCCAGTATGATAGTAACTACTACTTGATTTAGGACACGTCACTTAAAATGTCAAACTGGACTTGTATAGATTTGCCCCCAGTTAGCAGGAACTTTGGAAAGATTCGCCTTGCGAGGCCTTTATAAGATGTGCACTTTTAGGAGACATGCCCCTAGTAATCGTATGCCCAATATGATGTCCTATGTTGGTTGAGAAGTAGCTTCAGATTTTCTTGGATGCGTGCCCCTGATTATTTTGGCATCCTTGAGAGGTTCTCGGAATCTTGACTTGATTGTCCCAGATTGTTTGGACAAATAGTTTGAAACCCACTTGAGGTGTATGCCTTTGATTGTTTGGCTTTTGAGAGATTCTTATAATCTTGACTGGATTGCCCCAGATTGGTTAGGCAAAGCATGCCATGCCCCTTGTATACGTAGGATACATTGCTTCTCGGCGTAATCTTGTCTGTCGGGATAACTTTTAGTCATTAGTTGTACCCTGTGCAAGTTCTTTCTGATGCTAACATTTGAAATTATGTAGCAGAATATGTTTAATAATGAATTCATGAGATGCAATGCATACGTTTGTCTTGAATTTTTGAAAAACCTTTAAAACATGAGATGCAAAAACACGACACTTGTAAAAAAATGATATTTGCAATAATGTTTGTAAGAATGAAATACCGACTCCTCGTTTTTGGTAAACCTTAAGGAGTCAGGATACCTTTTTTTTTGGTGACAGTATGCTTTCGAACTAACCATGCTTCAATTAGGACTTTCAAGGGTTGTAACGTGGCTTGGTTCACGGTTTAAGAAACAAGGGATAAAGGCTCAAAGTTTATTTATCCCCACCCCTCTTCGTGATGATCTTCAGTCCTAAACTCAGTAAATTCGGCTTATGCATTCACGTTCCAAGAGACTTTTGGATTTGCACCTTTGATAATGATGATGATTCGCAAGCAAAGAGAATTTTTGAGATGGCAGTCACTTCTTCCTTTCGGTAGTCACAACATTGTGTCGTTCAGGAATTTATTGACTTCTCTTTTTTCATCTTTTGATATCCCTAACTTTTGCCTGAACTGTCTATTTTAAGCTTACAGTCAGCGGGATGCCTCGATTTTTGCCTAAGTCATCTTTTTGTTTTTTGACTTAGCAGGCTTTTCTTTGTACATATATTTATTCATTTTTTTGAAAGATATTGACTGCCTTGTTTGATGATTGATGAACCATCATTGTCTTTTGATTGACATCTCCAACACTTCTTTGATGTGTGCGGATGAACGCTTGTGATTGAAACCTTTGTTGGAAGGTGTACGGAATGATTCTCTTGAAATAGAATGCACAGCCAAATTAACTGAGAACTACCCTGCCCCAGGTTATGATCAAGGGTTTTAATTAGTACAAGAAAGAAAATTCTACTTCTTAGGCTCAAAAGGGTTGATGAGGGATTATCATCCTTATATCTCCACCGTTTAGGAATTGAAACAATGCCTGTACATCATCAGCATAGTCCATTCAAAAGCATACTGTATGAGGTTGCAGTATCGTCTTCGTCATCCTCCCTCAAGAGGTATACAACTTTAGCAGGAGTTGAGTATCATAAAACATATGCAAAGTAAAGATGCAGTTTAAATGAGTGGTAGCGAAGTAATTTATTCAAGACAAACATATGCAATGCACTGATGATGATTATTAAAACAAATAATGTCTATCATAATTCGAATGTTTAAACAAACAGAAAAGAAATATGCAAATGAAAGTATATCTAATGATCCAAAAGTTCGTCCGTCTAGACGTCAATCAGTATTGTCATGACTGGGCATAGGAGCGGTGATCACCACAAGAGTTTCAGGAGGGTTGAATTTGGTTCCTCCGTCATTGATCAGATCTTGAATCTTATTCTTCCATGTCCAGCAATTGTTTGTGTAATGTCCAAGACTGTTGAAATGGTACGCGCACCTCGCATTGGGTTTATAGTAGGTGTTAGAATTCGTTGGCTCGATTGCCCTGAGCGTATGGATCATATGAGTGAATTGATTGTTGTGACTCAGTTGTCGTGACTCCATTATCGTGACTCAGTTGTCATGATTCCATTATCGTGACTCAGTTGTCGTGACTTCGTTGTCGTGATTCCATTATCGTGACTCAGTTGTCGTGATTCCATTATCGTGACTCAGTTGTCGTGACTTTGTTGTCGTGACTCAGTTGTCGTGATTCCATTATCGTGACTCAGTTGTCGTGACTTTGTTGTCGTGACTCAGTTGTCGTGACTCAGTTGTCGTGACTCAGTTGTCGTGATTCCATTATCGTGACTCAGTTGTCATGACTTTGTTGTCGTGACTTCATTGTCGTGGTCTTTTCTGATTTGAGTGTCATGATTAAATCTTTAATGGCACGCTTCAACGGTCTACCATCTTTTACACCATAACCAAGATTGTTCGAACAATAAGCGCACCTCGCATTGTAATTGTACCCCAAGAATAGGAGTGCCTTTAATTCTTCTTGCCCCTTGGGTGAGTTCAAAATCAAAGTCTGGGATCGGGTATTCCGAGCCTGGAGGTGTTTGACTGATTGCTCGAAATCCATTTATGCTGAAGTAAACAACAAGAGAGGATGAGATACCTGTTGTGAGAAACCTGTTATGCGATGTTATGAATGCAAATGCAATATTTTCAAGGATCTTTAGGAATTTAGTTAGCAACATTAGAAAATGATTTGGTCGCGCCTTTGTTTGAAGAATTATGAATTTTGTCTTTGAACGTCTTTTTTTGAGAATCAAGCTCACCATATCGAGTGGGTCATCGCCTCTGATTCGGGATACTTCTGAATTTGAAGGTGTATGGCTAGAGGAAAATAAATCCTCTTGCCCCTTGATAGGTACTGTGTCTCTGAATCGTAAGGTATGCGGCCAGAGGAAAATAAATCCTCTTGCCCCTTGATATGGATTCAGTCTTTGATAAGGGCACCTGAAATTGTGCGCCCTAAATTCCTAAGATCCTTGAAAGGGTTAGTTGATCATGTTATGCTTATGATGTCATGATGTCATGATGTTATGCAAATGAAGTTCATTTGGCATAGTGTGAGATAGTAAGGACAAACGAGTCCTTTTAACAAAACCTGCAAGGAAGCGAATGTTAGTAGCAAACGCAAACAAGTCACACAAGTCACGCAAGTCACACAAGTCACACAATTTTGGCTTAAGGCTTGCATGGAGTCTGATCAGGTGTCATTCCCAAGGGTATTTCTATGGATAAGGAGATTTCAGCAACGGGTTCTACCGAGTTACCCAGAATTGTCAGCCCTCCTAAAGCACCCTCGAACATGATACATACATATCATGCAATGATACTTTGAGAAAGAACCTATCTGAGCTGTAGTATCGGGTAGCGACTATGCTCTCAACATACATCAAGAGTAGTCCCCCCACTACGTTCCTAAAAGTCAAGATGGGTTAAAGGTAACTAAAGGTCCTTAAGCTCCGACTCACCCACGGACATCCGCACGAACCTCCCTCATACAAGAGAAGCATGCAAACACCCATAGAGGCCTAACTTAAGCGTGAACTCTCATATTGACCAGTCCTCCACATACATGAAGGAGGTCGCCATGACTATGCCACTTCCTATCTTAGATGTACTTGAATCCGGGAATAGGATTCGTCCTTCAGTTTTCCCAAAACAACCCTGAAAAATAAAACAAGCAAAACAAACAATAGAAAATATTTAAGTGATTCCTAAACTCTTAAGGTAACCCCTCTTTTATCGAAATTTCTCCCCAGCAGAGTCGCCAGTTCTGTAATACGGTGAACTGACTTTTATAATCGAAATGTCGCGGTTAAGCAAGAGTCGCCACCGACTTTTATTTTATCCAAATTTAATTAGAAAGGCTAAAAGAACAGAAAAACCTTTTAAATAAAATAGGGTTCGGGGGGTAATTATGCAAAGGGAAGGTGTAAGGCACCCTTTGCATCCATGGTTATCCATGGGCTCTTAACTTGCTTTGCTCTTTTTGTTTCAGAAAGGTAGAAGAAGAAGATATGGACTTTAGCTCGTAAATGAGCGTAGCCATATTGAAGAATTTTGAGAAAGAATATTTTAAAATAGTTTAGGGCAAGGCAAAGCAATTTAAGAGCAATTTACCTTGTATTTGAGAAATCTGTTCTTTCAGCCTTTCAGAGCGAAAGGGTCTATCCTCGCCATAAGAGGGCAGGAAGCCTTTCATTTGGAGGTTTAAGGGTCATCGAAATATCCTTTGCCATAAGACTGTCCCATGCCATAGAAGGGCAGGTAGTCTAAGGCAAGGATCAGAATAAGCCCTTTCGTAGGCAGCCAGAAGATACCTCAGCCTTTTCCGTAGGCAACATCCGAGGGTCGAGGTCATTTGTGTATCGAAGGCAGCATCATTAGGGTCGTGACCTTTTTATCGAGGCAACACGGCTGAGGTATCCTCGAATTCGAGGGACATGGCTTATTCTGCAGAAAAACGAAGGCAACAGGCAACAGGCAACAGGCAACAGGCAACAGGCAACAGGCAACAGAGAGGGTTACCCAAAAGCGTGCGTGTGTGCACCAATCATGTGATTCAATTCAGATTATATTATCTTGTGTTTAGTTATTCTAATTAATTTAGAGTTGCACTCCCTATTTTACTGACCACGCAGTACGTAATAATATAAAGCAGTAAAGGGGGCGGGAAATCGTAACCAGTGGATCCCTTATCAGGGTTTGACACAAGTAATAATAAAATAAAAAAACGAGGGGTAAAATTTAGGGTTACCAAACTCGTGGCTTTGGCAATCCACAAACCCTGAAAGAAAGATAATAAGAAAACTGGGTGAGTGTATGGCTAATTCGAAGGTTGGCAAAATTAATCAGAAAATAAAGAATAAAGATAAAATGAATAACAGTTAATAAGTAAATGAGCAAGGTTACTTAGCTTTGGTTCGATTTGATCTGATATGGTTAGAGTCGGAGGAACCCTCGGAAACCTCGGAGGTAACCCTTCGGATTTTTTGAGTCAGACGCGTAGTCAGGAGTGATCATATTGCTAATCCTGAAAAGGCATAGAAAAGAAATAATCAGTGTAGGGCATGATCTTTGTAAACCCTGATTAGGGTACGAATTTAAATAAGAAAATATGAACGATTTAATTAATTATTGGTCTCGGGACCTAATTAATTAAATCGGTATCAGAAAATTAAATCAAGAGTAAAAATAATTTTTATGAAATTTTGGAATTAAAATACAGCATATATGAATTTTTTGAAATAATATGAATAAACAAATATAACTAAAATGAATAAAGGATAATAAATAAATGTATTAATTATAGATAAAATAATTTAACCAAAATATATAGTACATATTATAAATAAATAAGTAATTAAAAGAAAATAAAATATAATGTAATTATGAATAAATAAATAAGATAAATATTAAATAAATGAATTATTAATACTAATTATAAATAGTTTGAAAATAAAAAAACATATAATAATTTTTATATATAATAGAAAAGAAAGGCATAAAAACAATATATATATATTATAAATTAAAGAAAATAGGCTGTGTAATTAAAATAATAAAAAAATTTGCAAAAACTTAGCTGGGATCATGTGCTGCGCGTGCGTGAAGACCATGGTACGCCTGCAAGCTTGGATGCGTTGGATTTGCCTGACCGGTGATCTGATGGTTGGCAGCATGAGGGAGCATGATACACACGCGCATGAGACGCACTGGATTGTTCTGTTGACCAACAAACCTGCGCGCGCCAAAACCATTCGAATCCGGCCAATCGTAGGGCGCCACGCAGTCACCTTCTTCCCCAAAAATTCTGCAACAAGGTTTTTTACACCGCTTGTTGCCAAATGCGCCATAAAAGACCTTCTTTCCACACCTGCAAAATAACGAATACCACCTAGAGGGCAAATAAAGTTTTCGCGACGGTACCATTGGATTCGTATGACTCTCACGAATCATACCATGGCCTTAATTTGGTCAACCAATACCTGTATAAGAAAGCCCCAAAAAAGAGCTTCGGAAACCTAACTATGGCATCTGACTCATGTGCGCATAAAAACTCAATTAATTTTCCAGAAACGGTAAACACACCACAACAAACATATATATGCATTTAGATTATGGAAAGGATGCATGATTCAATGTAATCGAAGTTTTGAAAAAAACGCAAACCGTGGGCTTGTATGAGCGTGTTCTTGATGTGAGGAGGCCTGGTAACGATCTCAAATCGTTCAGTGGAGTTCTTAGAACGTGCTAGGACCACAGAGAACTCCTGAATATGCTTGCAAATTGGAAATCGAGTTTGAGATTTCTTGAATTTTTTTACTCGGATTTGAAGCTTTTGGAGGCCGAATCCTTCCCCCTAGGGGTCTGCCCTTGCTTACTACTTATAAGAGATGGAATTAGGGTAACAATTGTGGAGGAAATCTTGTTGAATCTTGGGATGCAAGTTTTGGAAAATTTGATTTGAAAATCTTTCTTAATTTGTCAAATTTTGCCAATATAATCCAATCTCTCGCCAATCTCTTTTCCACCAATTTGAATCAATTATTTATGTTAATTGATAATTGAATTTGATTAAAAATATGACTAAATCAAATCTTTTCAAATTTCTTTGATTTACTTGATTTAAACCTTATTTTAATTATTAAAAATTCAATAAAAAATCAAATAAACATCATAATTTCGTGGAAAATTGTTTATGGGCTCTAGAAGACTTGAGGATCAAGATTGGATAAAAAGAACTTGGGCCCATTTGCAAAAATATTCAAATTCCTTCATATTTTTCCCTCTAAAATAGTCCGACTTTAGCAAGGCCAATCTCTCTCAATTTTTGAGGTATGGAAGTGTTCTAAGACATTTTGGAAACCTTAGAGAATCCTCTAACCAATGTCTTTGGTCTCGTATCAAAATCATTTTCCATTCTCCTTTTATGACCTTTTGAAAAACATGTCTTTTTGTTGACTTTTAAAGAGGACCTATAATGTATGAAGCCATATCTCTTGAACCATTGATCTATGGGCTCTAATTCTTGGACAATTGGATAGAGGAATGAATTCCCTTCAACATGAGCTTTGGTGGGAATTTTTCTGATGAAGTATGAATATTTGGTGAATTTTCAAAGTTTGGTTGACTTTTTCAGTTCATGCTTAAAATAGTAACTTTTGACTTTTGACTTCTCTGATCTTTCCTTGCATCATCATGATCAACCCTTGATCAAATGATGATTTTAGGGTTATGAGAATGTTGTTGACCAAATATCTTGAGTTTTGACTGTATAATGACTGTTTTGCCCTTGGGTGTCGACTGTTGACCTAATCAGGATTTGAGGGACTAAATTTGCTCTGTTCGACTTGAAACTTTATATGGAGATACTTTGGGATGTTAGTGACCCTATGGAACCACCTTGAGCCATTGATTCAATGATTTTCCTCTGAATTATTCAAACCCTAGTTTAGAACTTCTGTATAGGAGACTGTATTTTGGAGCTTTGTGTTTTGAATAGCATGGGCAAATTTTGGGGTATGACAGATAGCCACTCAATGTGCTGACCAGAATATCACGGCTGCACATGAGTCCCACTCTAGAAACTCATGCAAAATTGCCAACTTAACACTTCACGAAACGAGAACGTCCCCAAGGTACAATCTAATACTAACCCACGCGATCACGATCACTCAGAGTCTCCATAAGTATAGTATTGGATCTTGATCCATTTCACCGTCGTCTGCCTAGTTATTCCTCTACTATCGAGCGCGACGTATGGATCCTTATCCCACATACCTTATGAGAGTCTAGATCTGCGTCTCACGAGTTCCAAATCAGAATTCTAACTTGAGCTTCAGATCACTTCTGTCCCACACACGTCGGAAAAAGGATGACTCACGCATCTTGTGCATGATAGCGATACTTTGGCATTATACCCGTCTGGTAGTACCAACATGGTGGTCCAACTCCGAGGCCATGTATCCAGGTAAGCTACCTCAGTGGCGTATAATGATCCCCACGTGTATCCTATAATCGTAACCAATAAGTGTCTGGACAGGCCTCCAATAGGTTCATCGTTCCTCAAGTCCGTAGAATCACACTCCTCAGGATGCCAAAACCTGAGAGTGCTACGCATCAAGTTTTACTTACTCGGAAAGCCAAAATGCCAAGCACGAAGATTGAAGTTCAACTTCGGATTACCATGCAGTGCGCGTACTCACCCGTCCCACACACGCATGAGATTCCAAGGATAATTCAGTCCAGATAGGAATACTATGGTTCCTAACAACCAACACCACTGCGATCATCCTATTGACGTTCCAGATAGATCTTAGTTCTTACTCGCCTGAACGCCCAACGCCAAGTGTAGTTCTATGGCTTCACTCGGGGTCAGACGAACAACAACTAACAAGAACTTAGGTTACTGCATTTCACGCTTCTACATCATTTCATATTCCATCTAGCGTAGTTCTAGAACTTAAATATAAAATGATAAGAACAGAAATACACATCCTCTTCTATCGACCGGGTATTCAAGCCTCGCCCAATCGTAAGTTACCACACTCATACATTCCACCAACATCTACTAGGTAATTACTCTCGCTTAAGTACACCAAGCTGATTCATAATCTAATACTTCACCCATCCAATTACTGTCCATACCAGTGTAATCAGAAAGGTCTGACTCCTCTGTCCGCACTTCCAAAGATCATTCTGTCCTATCAGCTCATCAGTCACACCTAACACCGGCAGCATCATCAGTACTGAATCCTAATAAATCCCAGCTCAACACCTTCGGAGAATCTCACTTACAAGGCCCTATCTCAATCCTTATTGGATTTCCCTTGCTATTACCAAGACTTAGAGAAAGTTTCACTCCGTCCAATCAAACTCTTGGGGGTTCTAACTGTCTCAATCCACACCTTGGTAGTTCGGGTATTACTTCTTTGTGTCAAACGCTCCTCTTAAGCTTGAAGACTCCAATATCATTCACTTACAACGTCCAAACAATTTATTACTCATACCACTCCAACTACTTGGGTTCACAACACTTACAGGTTTAAGAGTCCTCGTGGCGGCTCTGCCGTAATTCTACCGTCCCACACTCAGTCGATGAGTTGATCAAGTTATACGACTGAATGAGATACTAGTAAAATCAGGCTAGCAACGCACACATGTGGGGAGGAAAGGATTTTCTAGTGATGTCTCATGGCTCGGCCGAGAATCGACCTGCTCTGATACCAACTGTAACATCCCATACATAATTGACTAGTATATTATGCATGAAATGTTAAATTGAGACTAAGTACATACAAAAGCTATAAATATAGAAAGATCCATAATACAATACAACATGAAATTCTAATAAGAATTACAAAAACATCTGTCTTCAATGGATCTGCACAGCGGAAAAAGAGATCTGACGAGGTCTCAGAGCCAACACCACTTCCAAGTCTTCAATCCAAACCCGCTACTGACCAACCCACTACTAAACTGTACCTGAAAAAATATAAGTTGATTGGGGTGAGATTACTAAATCTTAGTGAATCCTCCTATCCTATGGGTCCACTCGGATCTACAGGGTACATACATCAAAACCGAATCCACCATTGATCCGGGGTTCTCCTCACATCCGGTACAAGTACGGAGAAAACAAGGAATCGTCCACCATAGGACTCATCATAACACAAGTATACAAACACGTATGCCAAAACCCATACCCGTGTACGGGGAATCCAGAAGCGCGTTAATGCCTCGACTAGGTTATAGAATGAACGCACCCTCGATGAGTACACTCATGCCTATCGTCAAGAGACTCGTACGAGCACACTGCAAGAGTAGTTAAGCGGGTTCGCACAAGCCTATTTGGCCGCGAGATGACATTAGCCGGAATGGCTTCATTGTCCCGGTAACCACCTTTACGCACGTGTGTTAACACAAAGTATCGAGCACGCCATCTTGACGCATGAGCCCAGCGGGCGAAAGCCTAGTGCTTAGTCTACTTGACTTCACTAGAGGTGAGTTACCGAAAATGTATTGGCCTACGTGGCCACATAATCCCACCATACCGAGCACGCAAGTGTGTTAACGCCAAGTGAGTAAAAATCCCCGTACGGCACTCACGAGCACACTGCAATGGTAGCTCAGGTGCGCGACCTTTGATCACATCATCGAACTATTCTACGGACTCCATGGTCCAGGAAAATACCTTGACTTCATAGTAAGAGGTATATCCCAACCTAGCCCCTGGCCCGCTTCGATTCAAGCATACACACACATAACAAGCGCTAAGTCATAAGACAATCCAATCCGAATGTTTAACCAAAACATTTGGATATCAACACATTCTCATGTTCCATCACATTGCATTCGAAAAGCATTAAGGAACGATTAGTAGTAGTTACACCATCACATTCAAATTAGGCATATTTCACAATTCCGAATAATTAAATGGAAATACTATAACTTAATGCTTAACAGCGTCGCATACTACCAACAGGTATGCATAAACAAATAGGGAGGAGTCCGGTTACGAATAAAACCAGAACTGCACTCAAGGGGTAAGAAACAGAATTCTGCAATCAGCATCTTCCGCTTAGCGGATTCGCGATATTTTATTTTTCCACAAAAAGTATCTTCCGCTTAGCGGCCTCACGTCCGCTTAGCGGACTCGCGATTTTCTGGAAAAACAACCAGTATCCGCTAAGCGACCTTAGTCCGCTTAGCGGACCATCACAGATGCAGAAAAACGCAGAGCTCACCAGTTCTATAATGGGGTACTTTAACCCCTAGAATCCACCTGCATGTGTCAAATTACAATGTATAATAGTAATATGCATCACAAACAACCAACAATTATCACATAACATGTTTTAGCATCATGAATTTCATGGATTTATCTCACAATCCCTAAACCCCAAAACATGCAATTCCCATAATTTCCCCCCAAGTCTCTAACTAAGGACTCACCATGGATTTAGAGAGGTTAAGATTATTTTCTTGCTGCCATTGAACTCCCACCATAGTCAAAGTTTCACTTCATCTTCATCAAATCCGTAGCCCACTCTTCTTCACATTTAGCATGCATGTCCCAACTTCAAGCTTACTTTTCTCCTTCAAAACAGAAGCTATGAACGCGAACCATATATGCAAATTGAAGATAATTTCATTAGCTTTCCAACGGGACCAGAATCGTTACGATCGGAGTTACGAGCAGAGAGTTATACCTGATTTAGTGGAGCTGCACCATGGAATACGAAAATGGAGATGTGAACTTCTTTCTTCTCTCTTATCTTTGTTCTAACATATACTTCACTTATGAAAATGTGCTTCATAGCCAAACAAGTCCTTAAGCCCATGCAATAGAGTTAAATGTCCATAATACCCTCCAACTAAGTGGTAATTACCAATATGCCACTTAGTTGGATTCTAACTAATCCACTTACTTTCTTATGGTCACACTTGGTATATGTATATTACTACTCATCCAAATGGAACAAGACTAATGTATCCTTTAATTATCATTTTACCAATTAATGACAATTACCGGTGTCGGAGAGTCGGGGTATTACATTCTCCCCCCCTTAAATTGAATTCGTCCTCGAATTCTTTCTGATCACCACGGAAACAACGTGTCCAAATCTATACCAACCAGGGGATGAAATGTTCCTTACATTTCTCTTCAGATAATCTCACTACTCTGTCTGAGGGTCATTCCATACGAAGAAACATAATCTGCCAAAACACCTGCGTCCCACTATGCATGATTAGAACCTTGACTCTCAAGCAACACGTCTATCCAGATACTTCGTCTTGACATATCTGGGGAAAGATCCTTCCAGGGTCCTTGACCTTCACTGCTCTGCACTGAATCTCCAAAACTTCAAAAACTCTAATAATCCACTCATGTCGGATATTCTTCGTTTCATTCTCTGGTGTGTTCACCCTCATTCAACAAACATTACTGATTCACTCAGCTCCTTAAATTACTTCCCATTTGAGAATTACCGCCACAACGTCACTTCTGCGACAACACTTCAAATTATTCTCGACTCGAGTCCATACAATGTCATTAGGTGTTAGCCAAATTGCTTGGTCTTAATTTCCGGTTCCCAAAGTCTTAGGATGATTATCCCAAATTTACCTTTACTTTGTAAGTCTATAAGTGCGCCTAAGAGGGGGGGTGAATTAGGTTTTCAAAAATAATCGGTTTTTATGACAATGTGTTTACTAACTTTTTGGTTAAGTGTTTGAAGGTGTTTGTTGGTTCTTATCTTTTTCTTGGTAATGATGATGAATGCGGTAAATGCGGAAAGATAAAGAACACGGCGATATATACTGGTTCCCCTCACAATCCGAGAGTACTCCAGTCCCCTTTCAAACACGAAAGAGATTTCACTATAGTTAGAATTATTGTACAAGCCTATGCTTTACTATCTAACCTATAGGGTGATCAAAGGTTCTTAACACCTTTAAGATCAAACAACACTAATGTGGATGAAGAACAATCCTCTTCAAACACAACACTTACTTCCAACAATCCTGGATAGTAAGGAATAATAACTTTGAATTTTTACAAGAGATTTAGATGAAGTTTGTATAGCACTTATCAATCTTGGATTGATCTTCTTCTTCAATAAAACAATTCTCAAAATGAATATAAGTGTTCACAATGTATGCATGAAACTTAGAATATTTTTCTCAATGAAAGAGTGTATAGCAAGTTTCACTTTGAAAGAGATGAATGATGAACACTTTGAAAATATTTGAAAAAAAAAAACGAATAATATATGAAGTTGAATTGTTAATAAAGAAGGTGAAAAAAATGATTATGAAAGATGTGTAATATATATTGTGTTAAACACCTTTTCAAAAGGGTATTTTTCCATGTAGGAATGCAATGTTTCAATGTGAAGAATATATTTTCGTTTATGTGAAACAAGCAATGGAAAAGTCACACTGGTTCAGTAGGAACCGGTTCCTGTATAGGACAACCCGGTTCCTGCTGAACGTTACAGCAGAATATTTGAATTTTTGCACTGAGGAACCGGTTCCTGCATAGGGACAACCCGGTTCCCCATAGTAAACCACAGAGAGTGAAAATTTGAGAAATCTGGGAACCGGTTCCCCTGTAGGGACAACCCGGTTCCTAAAACCTTTATTTTGAAATTTAACTATGAAAAAGGTTTTAAGTGGTTTCTATGGTATATGAAAATTGTTTATGATTATGATATGCATGAGAGTAGATATTGTGAACAATTATATGTCAAAGTGAGTATTGTTTATACCTTTGCCATTTATTTCTTGATTCTTGAATCTTCACAATATCTTCAAGACTTTGAAAGATGTTTCTTTAGCTTTGACAATCTTTTTGCACATCCTTTATGAGAGCTTGATGTCCATGTTGTCTTCATCAAAACACATATGCTTGAGAGGCTTTTGCAATTACATTCTCCCCCTTTTTGATGATGACAACCAAGTCTTGAAAATGTTTTGAGATTGAGTTGTTTTGTGCTTTTGAAAAAATTGTTGAATAATGCAAGGCTCCCCCTATGTTAGAAACTCCCCCTAAATCCATGATTCCTTTGATTTATGGTGATGAGTTTTAATGTTTAGCAATGGCCTGCATTTTTTCTTTTGAACAAAACAACAACACAAACATGCATACTCTTCTCCCCCTTTGTTATTATCAAAAAGGATGGGGAAAAAGATAATCTTGAAATGAAATTGAAACATAACACAAATATCACACAATGAAATGTAAAACATCACAACATAACACGAATGAACGATACGGAACGTAGTTTTTACGGTTACAAACAAAGACATAATTTAATCCTAAACATCACGAAACATAAATTAAGACAATGTCTAAAAACATGAAATTAAAAGACTAATAAAATAAAAACATAGTAATTAAAAAGCAAAGAAATTAGTCACTTTCATTCATGTTTTCTTCATCTTCATCATCTTCTTCTTCTTCTTCATCACTTCCCTCTTCCTCTTCCTCATAATGTGCCAAGATCCTTCTTTGAGTCCGTTGGATATCCCTCATTTGTTTCTTCATAAGATTATGCTCATAGTCATTCTCCCTCTTGTTGTTATCAATAGATGTTTGAATAGAACAAAGCTTTGCAAACATCATATCCATTGTGTATCCACCTTCGGGACGTTGAGGATCTTGTGGCATGGCTGGCTCAAAATCAACTTTGTAAACGAATCTACCTTCACGATCCGTAACTATTCCCGTATTTTTAAGAGCAGTAGCGGTGGTGATGGCACACTCTTGTTCATCCATATTTTTCTTTGGTTCTCGTTGGAGGAGAACACCAGCATTCCGAACAATATGAGAGATGGCCCTTGCATAAGGTAAGCCTCCTTTAAGGGAAGCCATAAGCTGCATGTGGCGCATAATTGAAAGTGCCCAATTGACTTCAATGCCACGTCTCAGAGCAAGCAGAACCATCAACTCGAACTCATTGACCCTGGAATGGTTAGAATTCTTTGGAAATAAAACATAAGCAATGATAAGATGGAGCATCCTATCACTCACCGATAAGCTAGAACCGAACATGTTAAATTTGGTAGCAAGTTGTTGGCGAACTGTGTCGCGTTGAGTTGGTCGGCACATATCCACAAAAACATCCATCTTACTATATGGTTGCCAATCCTCCGGTATGTTACCTTGAAGGAGCACTAAGCCTTGAGAGGGAATGCCTAACACTCTACCAAATTCCTCAACATCTAAGCATATGTCCTTATTTGAAACTTTTGACAGTAATGTGAAATCATCAAATTCATCGGTTACTATCCTAAGATTGTGGTAAAACTCTCTAACCAAATCCGGATAATAATCACCATGGTCAAGCACAAAATTAGCTACCCCTGCATTAGCTAGTCTACCCGGAAAATTGAAGCTGTGATTAGGGAAATCGGGTAGTTTACCGTATTTTGCCGCAAGAAGTTTTCGACTCCGGATGTTGAATGTGAGTCTCCGACTCTTGACCGTTGGTTGAATCTCTTGAGGATCTTCACTTGTCTCTCCCATTTTGTTCTTTCCCTTTGCACTTCTTGAAACTTTGGGTGCCATTGTTGAAAGGAGTTGAAAGTTAGGGTTTGGGTTTTTAGGATTTGGTGAGTGGAGAAGGATTTGAGTGAATTTTGTGAACGAGTGGAAGATTATATAGTGTTTAGAGGTAGTGGGTAATTTAATTTGGAGAGTTATGGTGAGATAGTGGGGTTTAAAGTTTGGTTGAATAATGGAGGTGGAAGGGTTTGGAGAGGATGAAGATGAGAGAATATATATTAAAGTGAGTAAATGAGTGGATGTGAGTGGGTGTGAGTGACTTAAATGACAATAAAAAGCTTTTAAAATTCAAAAAAATGAAACAAGTTTACGTTACAGCTACAAGACAGAAAATCTGCAAAAATCACGTGGGAACCGGTTCGTCCCTATATGGGAACCGGTTCCTGAAGCATACCAAAACAACGCCTCTGGAAATTACTATGGGGAACCGGTTCGTCCCTACATGGGAACCGGTTCCTGGACTCAAAAAGTCCAAAATACTTTATTTTATGAAAAGGAAAGTATAGCATATATAAAATTTAAGACATAGTATATTTAGAGACATGCACCTTTGTTTTGTGATAATGAGGAATGAATTTAAACATCACCTTCATCTAAAATTCCAAGTTCTCGACGAATTTTATAAAATGATTCTTTCGGGAGAGGCTTGGTGAAGATATCCGCAAGTTGATTATGAGTATCGACAAAAGTGACTTCAACATCTCCTTTGAGCACATGATCACGAAGAAAATGATGTCGAATGTCTATGTGTTTGGTTCTTGAATGCATGACCGGATTTTTTGTGATATTTATAGCACTTGTATTGTCGCATCGAAGAGGAATGCATCCGAGATCAAGTCCGTAGTCACGAAGTTGTTGCTTAAGCCAAAGGATTTGTGCACAACAACTACCTGCCGCTATGTATTCTGCTTCGGCCGTGCTAAGAGCAACACATGCTTGCTTTTTACAAGCCCATGATACCAATGCATTTCCAAGAATGTGACAAGTACCACTTGTGCTTTTACGATCAGTTTTACATCCTGCATAATCCGCGTCAGAATAACCAATTAAATTGCAAACACTACCTTTAGGATACCATAAGCCAACGTTGGTTGTTCCTTTGAGATACTTCATGATCCTTTTAACCGCCATAAGATGTGATTCCTTTGGATTTGCTTGAAAGCGAGCACAAAGACAAACACTAAACATTATGTCAGGACGGCTTGCCGTCAAATACAATAAAGAACCAATCATACCTCGATACTTGGTAATATCAATTGGAGTACCGGATTCATCTTGATCAACATATGTACCGGAGCCCATTGGAGTATTCATTGCTTTGCAATTATCCATATCAAACTTCTTCAATAATTCTTTACAATATTTGGATTGATTGATAAAGATTCCATCTTTGAGTTGCTTAATTTGTAGTCCAAGAAAGTAATTCATCTTTCCCATCATAGACATCTCGAATTCTCCTTGCATCATCAATGAGAATTCCTCACACATTTCTTTGTTAGTCGATCCAAAAATGATATCATCAACATAGACTTGAACCAATAAAGTGTTACTCTTGATTTTCTTAATGAACAAAGTTTTATCAACCTTACCCTTTTCGAAACCCTTTTCACACAAAAAATTGCTAAGTCTATCATACCATGCTCTAGGTGCTTGCTTTAATCCATAAAGAGCCTTTCTCAACTTAAAGACATGTGAAGGATTCTTGAAGTCTTCAAATCCCGGGGGTTGATTGACATAGACTTCTTCATTGATGTAGCCATTTAAGAATGCGCTCTTGACGTCCATTTGATAAAGCTGAAAATTTAATGAACATGCATAAGCAAGTAAAAGACGGATAGCTTCTAACCTTGCAACCGGAGCAAATGTTTCTTCAAAGTCGATTCCTTCTTCTTGATTGTAACCTTGGGCCACCAATCTTGCTTTGTTTCGAACAATTATACCATTCTCATCAAGTTTGTTCTTAAACACCCATCGAGTACCTATGATATGTTTATTACTTGGTCTAGGAACAAGTTCCCAAACTTGATTTCTTTCGAATTGATTTAATTCTTCTTGCATTGCATTTATCCATTGATCGTCTCCTAAGGCTTCATCAACTTTTGAAGGTTCAATTTGAGAAACAAAAGCCATGTGTAAGCAAGCATCTTTGAGATTTAATCTTGTTGCAACTCCTTGACTAATATCACCAATAACTTTATCAATAGGATGATCTCTATGAGTTCTCCATTCTTTTGGTAGATCATTGGTGTTCGATTCTTGTTGTACACTTTCTTGTTGAACACTTTCTTGTTGTACTTCCGGTGCCTTCTCAATTATATCATTTGAAAGTTCTTCCGGTGCCTTTACAATTGTATTATTTGAAGGTTCTTCCGGGGGTAAATCTAAAGGATCATCATCATCACAAACAACTTCTTCCTCTTTGGAAGTGTTAGTCTCATCAAAAGATACATGCATGGATTCTTCAATAGTTAAAGTTCTTTTATTATAAATTCTATATGCTTTACTAGAAAGAGAATAACCAAGAAATATACCTTCGTCGGATTTCTCATCAAACTTACCAAGATTGTCTTTGTCATTGTTAAGAACAAAGCACTTGCATCCAAAAATGTGAAAGTGAGCAATGTTTGGCTTTCTTCCTTTGAAGAGTTCATATGGAGTCTTCTTTAAGATAGGTCTAATGATTACTCGATTTCCAACATAACATGCCGTACTAACCGCATCCGCCCAAAAATATTTAGGAAGATTTGCATCACTAAGCATTGTTCTTGCAAGTTCCACTAGAAACCTATTTTTCCTTTCAACTACTCCATTTTGTTGTGGAGTTCTTGGTGCTGAAAAATTATGAGAGATACCATGTTCTTCACAAAATTCTTCAAATGATGCATTTTGAAACTCTCCACCATGATCACTTCTTATGGATACAATCTTTAATGATTTCTCATTTTGGATTTGTTTTGCATACTTCTTAAAGGCTCTAAAAGCATCACTTTTCTGCACAAGAAACAAAGTCCAAGAATATCTAGAATAATCATCAACAATAACTAAAGCGTATACATTACCTCCGAAGCTTCTTGTCCTTGATGGACCAAATAGATCCATATGCAATAATTGAAGTGGTCTTGTTGTAGTCACCACATTCTTTGGTTTGAAAGAAGATTTGGTTTGCTTTCCCTTTTGACATGCATCACATAGTTTATCTTTGACAAACTTTATCTTAGGTAACCCAATGACAAGATCATGTTTGGTTAACTTATTTAAATGATCCATATGAATATGGGCTGCTCTTTTATGCCATAACCATGATTCATTATTGTTTACCAAAAGACATTTTACTTTCAAAGATAAATCATTTAAAGAAATCATAAAAATGTTATTAATTCTTGTACCTTTGAGTTTTACCTCATTGGTGACTTCATCGATGATCAAACATTCTTCCTTAGTGAATTTGATCTTGAAGCCTTTGTCACAAAGTTGGCTAATGCTTAGAAGATTATGCTTTAGTCCTTCAACATAAAGAACATCTTCAATGGATGTGAAAGGTGGTGCACCAACTTTGCCTTTGCCAAGAATTCTTCCCTTATTGTTGTCTCCATAAGTGACAAAACCCTTGGCCTTTAACCTTAGATCTGAAAATTGGTTTAGGTCACCCGTCATATGCTTTGAACAACCACTATCTAGATACCATAGGTTTGAAGTGGTCTTCAAGCAAACCTACAAAACAAATTAAGTTTTGTTAGGTACCCAAATGGCTTTGGGTCCATCATAGTTAGTTCCTTTCTTCACCCATACATAATGTCCACTAGGAACACTAAAGTTCCTTACATAACAAGCATTGGGTGTGTGACCAATAATACCACAATAAAAACAAGTAGGTTCAAAGTTACTTCTATATCTAGGAGGATAAGATTTCTTCTTAACAAGGTTCTTCCTTTTAGGATAATGTTGCATTACTTTAGGCTTAATCACTTTCTCTTGAATTGGTTGGTTACTAGCCTTGACAAAGATAGTCTTGTTGGATGTTGGTTTATCAAATTTAGAGAAACCAAGTCCGCTCTTATCATTGGAGTATCTTTGTGTGCTAAGAACATTTTCCAATCCAATTTGCCCTTTTTCATATCTTTCTAAAACACGTTTTAATTGGACAATTTGGAAGGAAAGTGATTCACAATTCTTGCATACAACATTATCTTCTTGAACACTAATCATTTTTTCTTTGTTATCTTCATGTTCTACTTCAATTATCTTAACCTTCTCTTCTAACGATGATATTATTTTCTTTTGAGATGAGATAGTTTTATAGAGAATTTTGCATTCTTTTAATAATTCTTCTATTGCACCTTGCGCACCATTATCAAAAAGAGAATTATCATAACTAACCTCGCCTTCTTCATCGTCGGAGTGGTGTGATGCCATTAGTGCTAGGTTTGCACTTTCGTCACTATCGGAATCCGATGAGGAACTTACTTCATTATCTTCCCATGCTATGTAGGCCTTTTTATTTTTGAATTCTCTTTTGCCTTTGAATACATTCTTCTTCGAAAGCTTTGGACATTCTGGCTTTATGTGTCCTTGTTTCCCACATTCATAGCATGTAACTTCTTGTGATGAAGTGGATGCTTCTTTATCTTTATGCTTTGAGAATTTCTTCCTTTTGACATAGTTAGTATTATCAATATTATTTTTATTTCCAAAAAATTTGCCTAACCTTTTTACAAGAAGCAAGAAGTTTTCATCTTCATCTGATGCATCTTTCATTTTGCTTTCTATTGAATCTACTTTTAATGCGATGCCTTTGGATTTCTTCTCTAAGTTCTCATGCTTTTCCAATCTTCCAAGTTCTGTCTCATATTCTTGAAGTTTTCCAAATAGTGTTGCCGAAGTAAGTTTTGATAAATTCTTCTTTTCGGATATCGCCGTCACTTTTGGTTGCCACTCCCTTGTCAAAGATCTGAGCACTTTAAGATTAAGTTCTTCGGTAGTAAGAGTCTTGCCAAGTGCCTTCAAGTGATTTGTCAAATGTACGAATCGTTTTTGCAAATCGAGAATAGTTTCTCCGGGCTTCATTCTAAACAGTTCGTACTCTTGGCTTAAAGTATTCAACCTTGATCTTTTAACTTCAGCGGTACCTTCATGAGTTTCTACAAGAGTATCCCAAATTTCCTTTGATGTTGTACATGTTGATATTCGGAAGAATTCATCCATACTAAGAGCACCATGAAGGAGACTGATCGCCTTTTTGTCAGCAAGAACCCTTTTTCTATCATTATCATCCCATGACGCTTTAGGTTTCTCCGATCCAACACCATTAACGACCGTTGTAGGAACATGAGGACCTTGTAGGACAGCCTCCCAAACTTCTTCTCCTTGTGCTTCTAGATGAGCCTTCATTTGGATTTTCCAAAAGTCAAAATATTCACCACAAAACAATGGAGGCTTGTTGTTAGAACCACCATCTTTGAAAACCGGTCTTTGATTTGCGGAAGCCATTCTGGATCTTTAGGAACAAGTTACCTATAACTTGCTCTGATGCCAAATGTAAGTCTATAAGTGCGCCTAAGAGGGGGGGTGAATTAGGTTTTCAAAAATAATCGGTTTTTATGACAATGTGTTTACTAACTTTTTGGTTAAGTGTTTGAAGGTGTTTGTTGGTTCTTATCTTTTTCTTGGTAATGATGATGAATGCGGTAAATGCGGAAAGATAAAGAACACGGCGATATATACTGGTTCCCCTCACAATCCGAGAGTACTCCAGTCCCCTTTCAAACACGAAAGAGATTTCACTATAGTTAGAATTATTGTACAAGCCTATGCTTTACTATCTAACCTATAGGGTGATCAAAGGTTCTTAACACCTTTAAGATCAAACAACACTAATGTGGATGAAGAACAATCCTCTTCAAACACAACACTTACTTCCAACAATCCTGGATAGTAAGGAATAATAACTTTGAATTTTTACAAGAGATTTAGATGAAGTTTGTATAGCACTTATCAATCTTGGATTGATCTTCTTCTTCAATAAAACAATTCTCAAAATGAATATAAGTGTTCACAATGTATGCATGAAACTTAGAATATTTTTCTCAATGAAAGAGTGTATAGCAAGTTTCACTTTGAAAGAGATGAATGATGAACACTTTGAAAATATTTGAAAAAAAAAAACGAATAATATATGAAGTTGAATTGTTAATAAAGAAGGTGAAAAAAATGATTATGAAAGATGTGTAATATATATTGTGTTAAACACCTTTTCAAAAGGGTATTTTTCCATGTAGGAATGCAATGTTTCAATGTGAAGAATATATTTTCGTTTATGTGAAACAAGCAATGGAAAAGTCACACTGGTTCAGTAGGAACCGGTTCCTGTATAGGACAACCCGGTTCCTGCTGAACGTTACAGCAGAATATTTGAATTTTTGCACTGAGGAACCGGTTCCTGCATAGGGACAACCCGGTTCCCCATAGTAAACCACAGAGAGTGAAAATTTGAGAAATCTGGGAACCGGTTCCCCTGTAGGGACAACCCGGTTCCTAAAACCTTTATTTTGAAATTTAACTATGAAAAAGGTTTTAAGTGGTTTCTATGGTATATGAAAATTGTTTATGATTATGATATGCATGAGAGTAGATATTGTGAACAATTATATGTCAAAGTGAGTATTGTTTATACCTTTGCCATTTATTTCTTGATTCTTGAATCTTCACAATATCTTCAAGACTTTGAAAGATGTTTCTTTAGCTTTGACAATCTTTTTGCACATCCTTTATGAGAGCTTGATGTCCATGTTGTCTTCATCAAAACACATATGCTTGAGAGGCTTTTGCAATTACATACTTATACAACTGAATCTCCTTACTTAACTCTCGCCTCAATTCTAGACGTATCAATCATCACCGCAATCCATGATGGCGTAGCATCTTGCAACTATAGCCTTGAAATTCGGCAACCTCACACAAGATTCTACTGATGAGAGGTGAAATTCAACAGCTGACCTGTAACCATTGCCCAAGTCTTCCTGCACGATCATAGTGCACAAGGCTTAACCACAAAGAACTTGTGCCAGCTGAATGTCTTCACTAGCCTCCAGCATTCCGGCGATCACGATACTATGTCCAACCCTTGATGCTTACAAGTTCAACTGATGATCTACGAACATCGGATCACATGTCATCCACAAGGTCTCTTCCCAATCTGGACCACTGTCGATATCTCTCGTGATTATGGTGGATCCCCGAGAGAGACTGACAAAACGAAACGTTGCTTCGACGAGTTCCTCTTGGGAAGATACTTCCATCCCAAGAGAAGATCCTACAATTAGTCCGTTCATTCCTACCTCAGACCTATTTGGTTCTTCCTCGATCCGTTGCGCTACTCTGATTCCAACAATTCACACACCTTGAAATCCTCTAAGTTACGCTATATCCATAGTTCATTTAGTTTCCATTAATACACAATAATTCCTTATCTACAGTTGTCCAAATACAACACGTGCCAGGAATCCATATACATCCATCGCCGACTACTACTCCTCGAAGTTGCGTATTCCCCATAACCAAGTCTCTAGTTACTCTATCATTTCAGATTAGATCCATCTATCACAACTTAGGCACACGTTTCAGTCTCAAGACATTGAAACCCAAATGCTCATTAACTTAGAAATCGTCTTTCGTTACTGATTCCCATAGTGTATAACCGCTATGTCTGTCATTCCAACAAATCTTATTTCTCAACTGGTATATCGAACCCTTCACAACATACTGCAGCTCATGATAAGCAGTTTTACACAACTTCTACCCAACCATACATCTTCATTCTCTTAGCGTAGTATCACCTATGATAACTCGTGCGACTTACTAATACAACAATCTTCTCACAGCCACTCTTCATTCATACAGTTATCTAATGCCTTTCTCACTTCTGAATCAGATACTAACTGACTTCCTCGGCAGTATCCTTCATTGTAGTGCTTCTAACGGCCTGAGCGTAGTCGCAATGCAAGGAATTGCACTTTCCACCATGCACATCTCTCCTACTGACCCCTCAGTACTTATCGATCCAAGGGTGTCTTTGTCTTCCCAAGTTTCATATTCCTTCACTCGGAGCATCAACAAACACTCTTCCCAATATGTCACACTCCAAGTTAATCCAAGATACCTTTCACCGATTCTATCACCGGTCGCCAGTGTTAAGGGATAGCCACTCAATGTGCTGACCAGAATATCACGGCCGCACATGAGTCCCACTCTAGAAACTCATGCAAAATTGCCAACTTAACACTTCACGGCCGCACATGAGTCCCACTCTAGAAACTCTGCAGTGTCTTGAATTGCCTTGAACCCTTGTTCTTCAATCTTCACACTCAGATGGATCCTCGATGAAACCTCTTGATAAAAACCCCCAAGAAACACCTATCTTGGAGGACAAAACCCTCGGATTTTATTCACCAAAAACCCCACAAATCTTCACCCACTAGGAATCTTCAATTCCGTTCCATGGACGTTATCGAACTCGATCACTAACCCTCAACGCAAGAATGATTATGTGTAATTGTGTTGGAGATGACGAAGAACGAAGATGAGAAGACTTTGTGTATCTTTCAGTCGTTGGTGTTGTCTTCAATAATTGAACCTTGGACAATATATATGAGAGCTTATCAGTTGGAGCAGAGAAAACCAGAAATTCTGGCATTTTTGATCAGATAGGTCGACCTCTTGTGGTGCTTAGGTCGACCTAACAGAGCTGCATATTCTTTTTGATCAGATAGGTCGACCTCTTGTGGTGCTTAGGTCGACCTAACAGAGCTGCATATTCTTTGGATGTTATTTGTTCCCAGTTAGGTCGACCTGTTAAAGAAGTAGGTCGACCAGAATCCTCTTCAAATGAGTTTTGGGATATTTCTTCAGTTTAGGTCGACCTAGTTGATGTGTGGGTCGACCTAGCAGAAGTGTATGAGATTTTCTCCATTTTAGGTCGACCTGGGTTGACAGTAGGTCGACCTAGCTGCTGCTTTTCTGCATTTTTCTTGTTTTGCTTGTGTTGAGTCGACCTATATGCATAGTAGGTCGACCTGCTCTGTCATAAGTGACCAATGCTTGCTTTTCTTTTGAGTTCTTCTGCTTGCGCCTTGTTGCTTGTTGAGTTTGCCATGAATCAAAAACATCTTTGTGAGTGTGATCTTGTATTCACAGGAGAGTCGGGGTATTACTGAAGGATAGAAAAACACTTAGAAAGGGGGGGTTTGAATAAGTGTAGTCTTAAAAACTTGAACGATAAAAACAAATTGCACAGTTATTTTTATCCTGGTTCGTTGTTAACTAAACTACTCCAGTCCACCCCCACGGAGTGATTTACCTCACCTGAGGATTTAATCCACTAATCGCAACAAATTACAATGGTTTTCCACTTAGCCCACGACTAAGTCTTCTAGAGTATCCTGATCACAACCTGATCACTCTAGGAACAAATGCTTAGACACAAGCTAAGACTTTCTTAGAGTATCCTGACCACCACGTGATCACTCTAATTACAACTGCTTAGACACAAGCTAAGAATTCCTAGAGTATCCTGATCAACACTTGATCACTCTAGTTACTTACAAATTAGTGTAATCAAATAAGAGTATTACAATTGCTTCTAAAAAGCTATAATCACAACAGTGATATTTTTCTTAACGTTTAAGCTTAATCTCACTAATATATTACAACAGCAATGTAGTGAGCTTTGATGAAGATGAAGTTTCTGAGCTTTGATTTGAACAGCGTTTCAACAAGTTTTTCAGAATAAGTTCATTCAGGATTAGTAACCTTGCTTCTCATCAGAACTTCATTTATATAGGCATTTGAGAAGATGACCGTTGGGAGCATTTAATGCTTTGCATATTCCGTACAGCATTGCTTTTAATGTTTCACGCTTTTGTCAACTACCTCGAGCCTTGTTCACGCTGTGTCTACTGACGTTGCCTTTAATAGCTTCCAACGTTCCTTTTGTCAGTCAGCGTAGCCTGCCACCTGTACTTTCTTCTGATCTGACGTTTGTGTATACAATGTTTGAATATCATCAGAGTCAAACAGCTTGGTGCATAGCATCTTCTTGTCTTCTGACCTTGAAGTGCTTCTGAGCGTGATACCATGAGAACTTCAGTGCTTCTGCTTCTGATCTCAAGTTCTTCTGATGCTTCCATAGACCCATGTTCTGATTCTGCCTTGACCATCTTCTGATGTCTTGCTAGACCATGTTCTGATGTTGCATGCTGAACCTTCTGAGTCAAAGCTTCTGAGCGCTGATTTGTGCATACTCTTTATATATTTCCTGAAAGGGAAAATGCAATGTATTAGAGTACCACATTATCTCACACAAAATTCATATCCTTGTTATCATCAAAACTAAGAATATTGATCAGAACAAATCTTGTTCTAACAATCTCCCCCTTTTTGATGATGACAAAAACATATATAAATGATATGAATTTGCGATCAGAAAGAACAGACGGCTAAAGACAATTTACACAGCTATAGCATAAGCATGTGAATATGTCTCCCCCTGAGATTAACAATCTCCCCCTGAGATGAATAATCTCCCCCTGAAATTAATACTAGAAGAATTTTATCAATAAAAGACTTCCCTGAGTATTTCAGTAGAGACGTTCACAGTGCTTGATCTTCAGAACATTCATGACTTCTGATTTCTGCTTCCATAGGACAGCTTCAGAACATTGAATTTCTTTAGATCCTCAGAACATTCACAGCTTCTGATTCCTGCTTCCATCGGACAGCTTCAGAATTTGAATTTCTTTGATCTTCAGAACATTCACAGCTTCTGACTTCTGCTTCCATCGGACAGCTTCAGAACTTGAATTTCTTTGATCTTCAGAACATTCACAGCTTCTGATTCTTGCTTCCATTTGGACAGCTTCAGAGCTTTGAATTTCTTCTTTCATCACTTCATGCTAGAATGTATCAGAACATTTTTGAATGTACCAGAGCATCATCAGAGCATCTCTACATCCTGAAATGTTACAGAACAAAACTAATCGACAAAAGTCAGCATGAATGAATCAGAACATAAAATATGTTTCAGAACACATAATATGTATCAGAGCCATATAAGCCATATAGAATGTATCAGAACATATAGACATAAAGTTTCAGATCATATTCTATCATCAGAATATCTGAACATTCTTCCTTCTTGCTTCTGATTCCTGATTCTTCATAGCACTCAGCTTGCTTCAAGAATCCAAGAACTTGATTCATCTTGTTGCTTATTGGTCTTGAATCTTCAATTCTTGCATCAACACAACTTAAAGCATAGAACTTTGCAAGTTTTTGTTAGTAAAGCATCTGATTAAATCAGATCATTTATCACATATTTCTCCCCCTTTTTGTCATATCATCAAAAACATAAAAGATTCAGATAAAAACAAAAAGAAACACACGAAAGAAAAAGATGATTTTCATTGAAGTTCAAACAGACAAGTACAGAAGTACACGAAGAGAAGGAAGACCAGGTGCACAAAAACAGATGCAGCAAAAGCAAAAACAAAACAACTAAGACTCAATCTAAGATGACCCTAGCCTTGACAAGATCTTGGCCAACATCTCTTGAACTCCATTGTTGTGCTCATTCTGCTTCTCTATTAA
Organism: Vicia villosa; assembly: GCF_029867415.1. Classification (NCBI taxonomy): domain Eukaryota; kingdom Viridiplantae; phylum Streptophyta; class Magnoliopsida; order Fabales; family Fabaceae; genus Vicia; species Vicia villosa. The sequence goes on along the minus strand of NC_081186.1, from coordinate 125,886,082 downwards.
AGCTCTAAACTCAGCATTGACTGAGCTTTGCTCATCCTGGTTCTTTTGAAGAACTTCCAGAGTCCTTGCAAGACGGGAAGGTTCATCAGAAGAAGCTTCACAGCTTCTATCCAACGGGATGGCATTGTGATTTGTAGCTTCCATTGAGAGATCATTTGCAGGGATTTCCTTAACAGGAACTGATTCAGCAATGTGATCTTCTACATCTGCTTCTTGCATAGAAGCATCTTCATATTCTGCAGCTGGAATCTCAGAATCTCCATTCTCAAGTGCCTGAAGAATGGCAGCTAGATTCCTGGGGGCAGAAGGACCTTCAACTTCTGGTGGGTCAACAACTTCTGGAATGACTAAGCTTGGGTCTTTCTTAGAAGGGTTTTCCCGCAGAAAGTCAAAGAGGGTCTTGAAATCCCCGAGCAGAACTGGATATTGAGGTCTCCAGACCATAATTTCCCTGCAAGGATTAGCTTCCAATGCAACAACCAATCTTGCTACTTCCAATTCATCCACAAAGGGCTTTTCTTCCAAGGTATATCTTCCTCTGAGACGAGCAAACCAGAAGTCTTCATAGCTTTTCAGAATTCCACGAGGCCGTGGAGCAGCTTCTACACAGGCTTCCTGAAGTTCTAAAAACAGAGCATCTGATTCTCTGCGTAAGATCCTCCAGAACTTCCTCATAGCGACATCATTCAGGCCAGAACTTTCAGCAATTCTGAGGGTATCAAAGATACTTCTGAGATTCCTCTTTACCTTTTCAAAAGTTACACCAAGAGGGTAGACAAGGCGGGATTTTGTTTTGGTTTTTGAAAAGGCAGGGTTGGGGATGAAATACGGTTGAGGTTCTCTATCCATCCTATAAGAAGATTCTGCTTCATTATCGGACTCTAACACAACCAGTTCAGCTTCAGGACGAGGCTTTGGAGTGTAATTGCAGTCACGGAGCAGTTGCTCATGAGATGCAGAGGTTGGAAGATCAGAACCACTATGGTTGTTTTGAGAGGTGGAAGGAATGTGTTCAAAGTTGGCATGAGGAGGAGGTTGAGAGATGGAGATATTTGAGTGAGGTGGAAAGAGAGTTTGAAGAGGTGGTATATCCAAAATAGGATTGATGGTGGGTGGAGAAGAAGAAATGGTTACAGGAGAAGATGGAGGTGTAAGAACATGGGCATTTATAGGTGATTCTGATGGGGCTTTTTCTGGTTCAGGGATAGAGGTAACCGCTATAGGTGCAACTTCTGAAATACCAGCAGGAGTAGAATTAGGTTCAGAAATACATATACCTTTGGATGCTTTCTGAAGGGCTTTGACCATAGCCTCAGTCTTCTTCTGTTTCTTACTCTTCGGCTCTTCAACAATCTTTGTTTTGCCGCTAGAGATCTCTTTCCTTCTGACGCTCGCCAGAACTTCCTGTTGATTCACAGCCTCTTGAACAACATTTTCTTCATCAGATTCTTGAAGAATCATCTTTCTTTTTCTGGTTTTCTTCTTCTCAACAACTTCAACTATCTCAGCATTGTTATTTGACTTCTTCTTCTTTTTCTCAGCTTCCTTCTTTTTCTTCTCAAAATCAACAGAAACAGCCTTAACAACCTTTGCAATGACTTCTTGTGGGACCACTTCTTTCTCAGTGGTAGCAGCAACTTTCTGAACAACCTTCACTCGATTAACAGAAGGGTGATCAAACTTTCTTGTGGTCCTTTCTTCCTTCTTGCGATTTACTTTAATTGGAGCACCTTTCTCTTGATCTTTAAGACTTTTATCCTCTTTTTGTGACTTCAGATACCTAGTTCTGACTTCTGGTACCTCACTATTGAAGAAATTTCCAAATTCAGCTAGAACGGGTTTTCTTCTAATTCTTGTTCCAGCAAGAGGTTGGGGAGTCTTAATGATAGCCTTAATCACTTCCATCTTCTTTAACGTTAAAGCATTCAGGCAGGCCCCAGTGGTGACAGCAAGGTCTTTGATAATACCTTCAGATTCCAGGTCCTCAACAATCTTGGAATGAACCAGAAGATTTGAGATAATTCTACCAAACGGAATGATGGTACAACTTTTTTCTCTGAAGTCATTTCTGGACTCCTTCACAGCCTTCCACATATGGTTGAAGATAATGTAGATAGCATCAACCTTTTTCTTAGTGGCAATGCAATACAGAATGTATTTTTGCTCATTGTTGACGAAGTCAGAAGCATGTGTCCCTTTCCTGTGATAGAAACACCCAAGAAGAATCTTGGTCCAGATTTTGTAGAGATCTCTCATGTCCTTGACATTCTTTGTTTCATTTATGTCTGGGTAGAGAGTAGATAAAACATCTTTCCAATTTACCCTTTGATCGATTTCAAAAGCTCCCTCAGCGTTTCTCAGATCAAACATCATCCTTAGGATGTTCTCAGTCACTACCACAAACTTTCCATGGACGAAGGACAAGATTGATTTAGGGGCGACAACTGCATGTACCCAGAATTCCTTGACAAGATCTGGGTAGACTGGTCCACAGAACTAAGCGAACAACGAAGTCCATCCTTGAAAAATTATATCTTCTTTGAGATGAAATTCGTGTTCTTCAATGTTATCAAAATCAACCATGAGTTCACATAGAACTTCTAATTTATCCTTAGGAATGGAGCACGCAACGACTGGAGTGAGTTCCTGATTTTCTTCATCTTGAATATGGAGAGGAGTAGATGAACCAACATTTTGAGATGAAGAAGCAGCCATTGAAACAGAATGAACAACTAGGAAGAACAAATTCTGGGTTTTCGGTTAGGGTTTTAGAAGCGACTAAGAAGTTTTCAAACGAGAGTATGCAAGAAGAAGAAAGAGAGACAAGGAGCGAAAAAGATATATGAGATGATTTGAAAAGAATAAATAAAGACGGATTAAAAGAATGCAATAAGATTAGAAAATGAACAGTTACAGAATCAAGAGAAATCAATTTACATTAAATGATAAGTGACGTTAGGTGAGAGAACGTGGTAAATGAAATGATTTAACACAGTTACCTAGGTCGGCGTATTTTCAATTGCACGCTTTGTACTAACCGTACATACATGTGTTCACCATCAGATAATAGATGACAGCTGTAAATTTTTTGAATAGACTTTACGCCTTCTGATTCTGATCACTGCTTCTGATTGTCATTCTTAAGAAATGATCTGGTTCTGATGGGATCATCTTTCTTCCCAAGAATCACATCTTCTGAATGAGCTGAGGCAAGTCTAGATGATCTTCTGATAGTTGGTTCTTCAGAAATCCTAAGATTCTCTAAAGATGCAGCAACTTGATCTTCTGATCCATTGCTTCTGAGACTATCAGTTTCTGCAGCTTTGCTTCTTGGTTCTACTTCTTCTGATATATCAATATCAAAATCTGCAAAATTCTCAACCTGCTTTGGTTTTTCAAGACCAAGCTTATCATCAAACCTGATATTGATTGATTCTTCTACAATCAATGTTTCAGTATTGTATACTCTGTAGCCTTTAGAGCGTTCAGAATATCCAAGAAGGAAACATTTTGTGCCTTAGAATCAAACTTACCAAGATGATCTTTAGTATTCAGAATACAACATACACATCCAAAAGGATGAAAATATGAAATGTTGGGCTTTCTGTTCTTCCACAATTCATAAGGAGTCTTATTTAGAATAGGTCTTATAGAGATTCTATTCTGAATATAACATGCAGTGTTTATTGCTTCTGCCCAGAAATGCTTAGCCATATTGGTTTCATTGATCATGGTTCTGGCCATTTCTTGTAGAGTCCTATTCTTTCGCTCTACAACTCCATTTTGCTGCGGAGTTCTAGGACAAGAGAAATCATGGGCAATACCATTTTCTTTGAAGAACTCCTCAAAGAATCTGTTCTCAAATTCGCCACCATGATCACTTCTGACCTTTATGATTTTGCATTCCTTCTCAGATTGAATCTGAGTGCAGAATTCAAAGAACACTGAATGAGACTCATCCTTGTGTTTCAAGAACTTTACCCATGTCCAGCGGCTATAATCATCAATGATGACTAATCAATATTTCTTCCCTCTGACAGATGCTGTTTTGACTGGGCCAAACAGATCAATGTGCAAGAGTTCTAACGGCCTTTAGGAAGAAACAACATTCTTAGACTTGAATGCAGGTTTGGAGAACTTGCCTTCTGACATGCTTCACAAAGAGCATCTGATTTGAATTTCAGATTTGGGAGTCCTCTGACCAGATTTAGTTTGTTAATCTGAGAAATCTTTCTCAAACTAGCATGTCCTAATCTTCTGTGCCAGACCCATTGCTCTTCAGAAACAGACATAAGACAAGTCACCTTCTGATTCTTAAGATCCTGAAGATCTGTCTTATAAATGTTGTTCTTTCTCTTGCCTGTAAATAGGATTGAGCCATCCTTCTGACTTACAGCCTTGCAAGACTTTTGATTGAAGATTATATCATAATCATTGTCACTTAATTGACTTATGGACAATAAGTTATGCGTCAATCCTTCTACAAGAAGTACATTAGTTATGGAAGGAGAGTTACCAAGACTTATGGTTCCAGAGCCAATGATTTTGCCCTTCTGATCTCCTCCAAACTTGACTTCTCCACCTGGTTTAAGCACCAGGTCTTGGAATGTAGACCTTCTTCCCGTCATGTGTCGCGAGCACCCAGAGTCCAGGTACCATGACATTTTTCTTTTTGTCCTCTTTGCCGCCAAGGATATCTGCAACAAAAATTATCTTCTCCTTAGGTACCCACAATTTCTTGGGTCCTTTCTTGTTAGTTCTCCTCAAGTTCTGATTGAACTTGGGTTTAGCAAAATATTTAACAGGAGGAACAGCATGATATTCTTTAGGTTTGTCAGCATGATATTTCTTAGGATGTGTCACATGCTTCTTGGTGTGAACAGTGTTAAAGTTTTGAGCATGTGATGTGTGCCTAATATCATGGGAGTGGCCAAATTTAAATTGGTTATACAGAGGCTTGTATGATATTTTCATATCATCCACAGATTCAAGCTTGTATGGGATTTCACCCTCATAACCAATGCCAACTCTTTTGTTTCCTGACACAGCATATATCATAGAAGCAAGTTGACTTCTGCCAATACTTCTAGATAAAAACTTTCTTAAACTTAAGTCATATTCTTTCAGAATATTGTTCAGACTTGGAGTAGATTTTTCAGAGACAGAAGGAGATCCAGTATTTTTGGATAAATTTAAAACTTTTTCCTTCAGTTCAGAATTCTCCACTTCAAGCTTCTTAGTTTCAAATTCAAATAGCTTTTTCAGCTTTTTGTATTTGATACTAAGATGAGCCTTGAGTTCCAGAAGTTCTGTTAAACTGGAAACTAACTCTTCTCTAGATAGTTCAGAAAATACCTCTTCAGAATCTGATTCTGATGTAGATTCCGATCCATCATCTTCTGTAACCATCAGCGCGAAGTTGGCTTGCTCTCCTTCAGAGTCTGATTCTGATTCTGATTCAGAATCATCCCATGTCGCCATAAGACCTTTCTTCTCATGAAGCTTCTTCTTGGGATTATCCTTCTGAAGTTTTGGACACTCGTTCTTGTAATGTCCAGACTCATTGCACTCATAGCAGACAACCTTCTTCTTGTCAGATCTTCTATCACCAGAAGATTCTCCACGTTCAAATTTCTTTGAGCTTCTGAAGCTTCTGAACTTCCTTTGCTTGCTCTTCCAGAGTTGGTTTACCCTTCTGGAGATCATGGACAGTTCATCTTCTTCTTCAGATTCTGATTCTTCAGGATCTTCTTCTTTAGCCTGAAAAGCGTTAGTACATTTTTTAACATTTGATTTTAACGCAATAGACTTACCTTTCTTCTGAGGCTCATTTGCATCCAGCTCTATTTCATGGCTTCTTAAGGCACTGATAAGCTCTTCCAAAGAAACTTCATTCAGATTCTTCGCAATCTTGAATGCAGTCACCATTGGGCCCCATCTTCTGGGCAAGCTTCTGATGATCTTCTTTACATGATCAGCCTTGGTGTAGCCTTTGTCCAGAACTCTTAATCCAGCAGTCAGAGTTTGAAATCTTGAAAACATCTTCTCAATGTCTTCATCATCCTCCATCTTGAAGGCTTCGTACTTCTGGATTAGAGCAAGAGCTTTAGTCTCCTTGACTTGAGCATTTCCCTCATGGGTCATTTTCAAGGACTCATATATGTCATGAGCCGTTTCCCTGTTAGATATCTTCTCATACTCAGCATGAGAGATAGCATTCAGCAAAACAGTTCTACATTTATGATGATTCTTGAAAAGCTTCTTCTGATCATCATTCATTTCTTGCCTTGTAAGCCTTACGCCACTAGCTTTGACTGGATGTTTGTAACCATCCATCAGAAGATCCCATAGTTCACCATCTAGACCAAGAAAGTAACTTTCCAGTTTATCTTTCCAGTATTCAAAGTTTTCACCATCAAATACTGGTGGTCTAGTATAACCATTGTTACCATTGTATTGCTCAGCAGAGCCAGATGTAGATGTAGTTGGATTTGTTTGAACTTCACTAGCCATCTTTTACTGAAGCGTTTTTCTCTTCCTGAATCTTTTCTAAACACGGTTAAGTGCTTGCACCTTAGAACCGGCGCTCTGATGCCAATTGAAGGATAGAAAAACACTTAGAAAGGGGGGGTTTGAATAAGTGTAGTCTTAAAAACTTGAACGATAAAAACAAATTGCACAGTTATTTTTATCCTGGTTCGTTGTTAACTAAACTACTCCAGTCCACCCCCACGGAGTGATTTACCTCACCTGAGGATTTAATCCACTAATCGCAACAGATTACAATGGTTTTCCACTTAGCCCACGACTAAGTCTTCTAGAGTATCCTGATCACAACCTGATCACTCTAGGAACAAATGCTTAGACACAAGCTAAGACTTTCTTAGAGTATCCTGACCACCACGTGATCACTCTAATTACAACTGCTTAGACACAAGCTAAGACTTCCTAGAGTATCCTGATCAACACTTGATCACTCTAGTTACTTACAAATTAATGTAATCAAATAAGAGTATTACAATTGCTTCTAAAAAGCTATAATCACAACAGTGATATTTCTCTTAACGTTTAAGCTTAATCTCACTAATATATTACAACAGCAATGTAGTGAGCTTTGATGAAGATGAAGTTTCTGAGCTTTGATTTGAACAGCGTTTCAGCAAGTTTTTCAGAATAAGTTCATTAAGGATTAGTAACCTTGCTTCTCATAAGAACTTCATTTATATAGGCATTTGAGAAGATGACCGTTGGGAGCATTTAATGCTTTGCGTATTCCGTACATCATTGCTTTTAATGTTTCACGCTTTTGTCAACTACCTCGAGCCTTGTTCACGCTGTGTCTACTGACGTTGCCTTTAATAGCTTCCAACGTTCCTTTTGTCAGTCAGCGTAGCCTGCCACCTATACTTTCTTCTGATCTGACGTTTGTGTATACAACGTTTGAATATCATCAGAGTCAAACAGCTTGGTGCATAGCATCTTCTTGTCTTCTGACCTTGAAGTGCTTCTGAGCGTGACACCATGAGAACTTCAGTGCTTCTGCTTCTGATCTCAAGTTCTTCTGATGCTTCCATAGACCCATGTTCTGATTCTGCCTTGACCATCTTCTGATGTCTTGCCAGACCATGTTCTGATGTTGCATGCGGAACCTTCTGAGTCAAAGCTTCTGAGCGCTGATTTTTGTGCATACTCTTTATATATTTCCTGAAAGGGAAAATGCAATGTATTAGAGTACCACATTATCTCACACAAAATTCATATCCTTGTTATCATCAAAACTAAGAATATTGATCAGAACAAATCTTGTTCTAACAATTACATTTATGCTCTCTAAAAAAAATTGAAGCGATCATTATCGATAGTCCCATGTAACCAAAAGTAATAAGATAGAGACTCTCGAGAACCTTACCTGCTTCTACCCCTGCTTTTTCTATCTCAGGCACTGCTTCTTCTATCTCGGGGTTTCCATTTTCTTCAAAGCTTTTGCATAGGAAACCCGTCAAGCAGAATACGACCACAGTGCTGGAAAAGACTCCGAACCTAACTCAAGGAGGTATTAAGAAACACAAATAAAGACAACTACATAATGAAAATGAAAAAGCCGGAGTCATATACGTACTTTGAGGTGTGCTATAGGCTCTTCAAAATTGAGCACTAGCCCTCATGCTTACTGGTCAATAAAATATTCTCTAAATAGTAGCCTAAGAATTAGAAGCCTAGCAGGAGATTTAGCAAGTCAATCTAACCTATGTGATTTGACTTTTTTTGTGGTTGTCAATTCTATATATATAATATTGAAAAAGTACAATTAACATTCCTTCAAAAAAAAATCCAGAGAGCTATTAGATAAGAAACATCTGGTAATGTATATACCTTACATGTACACACTTTGATATATTCTTTATTACATCAAAATATTCATTAGATAAGATTAAGAACATCTAATAATATATATATATATATATATATATATATATATATATATATATATATATATATATATATATATATATATATATATATATATATACCTTGCAATACACTTCAAAATATTCTCTATTACATCAAAATATCCAGGATTGAAGACTGGCTGACTTAGTATTATGCATCCATTGTCAATCGTCCACATTGTTGAAAGTTTCCTTGACATGTTAGACAGGTAAATGTCCTATTAGCCGGGCCTTAAATTTAATGTAAAAATTGCTTATGATAGAGAAAATACAAATAACAATTCCCAAATATATCATTTTAGTTCAAAATTGTAAAAAACTCCCATTGCAAGTAAATTTTACTAGTAATGAAAGTGACAAAAAGATCATTTCATAGTTTCAAATAAAAATACAAAATTCATGTTGATTATAAGTATGCAAACAATTTTTTAACTTTATTTGTAACACTAACACATATATTTGTTACGAGGTTGTGTAAAAAATATATAAAATTATAAAATGTTTCATACTAGTAGAATATGAAGGTGTAGTTTGTACTAGTTAAATATTTATTATATCTAATATTTTATAAAAACCTTTTTTATTAAGCTTTATTTTACAAAGTAACTCTATAAACATGTTACTCTCTATTTAAATTCTCTTTTCATTATTATTATTATTATTATTATTATTATTATTATTATTATTATTATTATTATTATTATTATTATTATTATTATTATTATTATTATTATAGTTCTTTGTAGGTTTGAAATAGAAAATCCAGGTAGATATTAAGTATTTTACAAGAAAAATTGATATACTAGTTTATTATTATTATTATTATTAAATCGTATGGTTATTATTAAAAGTTCTCAGTTATCAAATATTGAGCATACTATAATTAGAAAAAGTTAAATATAATTAAAGATAATAAAGTCATATTTAAAGTTTCATGTTTCAGTTAACGAATAGAATTTTCTTCCGTTCTTCTTTTCAAGGGCCTTTAGAATGCAAATCAACAGTATCAAAATTTAAATATATTTTTATTTATTTAAACTGATCAAACAATTTATAAGAAAATCTTAAAACTTGAAATTATAACAATTAGATTTATATCTATTTTAAATCAATTCAAAAAGGGCTATTGCTGAGTCCATCAAACTCAAATATCTATAAGTAGTTGTAAAAATATTTTATAAATATCAATTTGATATAATGTGATTGAATGAATATGTTAAAAAATTTACAACGATAATGTAGAGTTAAAATGAATAGAAAAAACTTATACTAAGACAACAAACTTTATGTAATAAAAACAACAACGATAATAATGGTATTTATATTATGTCAATACTCTTGTACCATAAAGTTTAGTTGGGTAAATACACATTATCTAATTATGGAACAATAGGTAACTTTTCTATAATAATTTAATTTCAAAAAAAATTTCAAAAAAATTTTGCTAAAAAATATGAGTACCCAATCAAAACTTACTAAAACTTACTAGTACTTAAGAATTTACCTTTTTTTTTTATTAAAACCTTTATATTAGTATATGATAAATTTTACATTAATGCATTCATGCTCTCTAAAAAAAAATTGAAGCGATCATTATCGATAATCCCATATAACCAAAAGTAATAAGATAGAGACTCTCAAGAACCTTACCTGCTTCTACCCCTGCTTCTTCTATCTCAGGCACTGCTTCTTCTATCTCGGGGTTTCCATTTTCTTCAAAGCTTTTGCATAGGAAACCCGTCAAGCAGAATACGACCACAGTGCTGGAAAAGACTCCGAACCTAACTCAAGGAGGTATTAAGAAACACAAATAAAGACAACTACATAATGAAAATGAAAAAGCCGGAGTCATATACATATTTTGAGGTGTGCTACAGGCTCTTCAAAATTGAGCACTAGCCCTCGTGCTTACTGGTCAATAAAATATTTTCTAAATAGTAGCCTAAGAATAAGAAGCCTAGCAGGAGATTTAGCAAGTCAATCTAACCTATGTGATTTGACTTTTTCTGTGGTTGTCAATTCTATATATATAATATTGAAAAAGTACAATTAACATTCCTTCAAAAAAAAATCCAGAGAGCTATTAGATAAGGAACATCTGGTAATGTATATACCTTACATGTACACACTTTGATATATTCTTTATTACATCAAAATAATTATTAGATAAGATTAAGAACATCTAATAATATATATATATATATATATATATATATATATATATATATATATATATATATATATATATATATATATATATATATATATAGAGGGCATATCATATGAGAATGACATATTTATATAAGAATATGAGAATGAATCTGAACCAATAGATTTTAAAATAAACGGTGGAGATTATGAGTGAATCTTTTTTTTCTCTCTCCTACTTCATTTATTTCAAGATACAGGAGAGAGAAAAAACAGATTCACTCATAATCTCCACCATTTATTTTAAAATCCAATGGTTCAGATTCATTCTCACATTCTCATATAAATATGTCATTCTCATATGATATGCCCTCTATATATATATATATATATATATATATATATATATATATATATATATATATATATATATATATATATATATATATATATATATATATATATATATATATATATATATATATATATATATATTGTAACACCCCACACATATTTGTCTAGAATAATATGCATAAAGTATTATAAATGGTTCATAAGACATCAAATACATAATGTTTTGCAGCGGAAAGAATAAGTACATGGTACAAAAGCCGAATATGACGTGGCCAAAATATACATATACAATAAACACCGCTCTAAGGTGTATAGTACATATCCAAAAGATAAGATCTAATAAACACGATAAGAACTAAAGGAAGCATCCATGTGTCATCAAGAGAACTAGTCCATCTTTCCCTTACCACGAGCTTGTCCCGAGCCACCTGAAAAATAATTGGAATGGGATGAGATTACTAAATCTCAGTGAGTCCCTATCCTATTAGTTCACTCGGATCTAAAGGGAACATACAATTGGACGGGTCCGCCGTGGATCCGTGGTCTTACTCACGGCTAGGTACAACTACACAATAAGGGCAATATCATCACTGGAAGTCCCATGGCTAACCAATGAGATATTATTAAGCACGCAAACAACACACAAGTGTAAAGTTGCTAGTACAATCACGTCGCCATGATCGTACCAACCCACCGGAGAGGCCCTACTGATATTGCCTATGTGGCATCACTAAGGGTGAATAAGCAAGTGATCTTACCGATATGGTATCACTATCTCACCGTACCAACATTCGATGTTTTCCTGCCAGAGGAAATGCCTTTTTCAGTACATGGTGAGTATACACCAGATCATTCCCACCAAGTACTAGCATTTCTTTAGGTAACACGATGAGTATACACCAGATCATTCCCCTCGAGTACCCACATATCACACTGATCAACGAGTATACACCAGATCATTCCCATTGAGAACAGTGAATATGCCCGGCTATCCCTTCCCACCAATGAGTATACACCAGATCATTCCCATTGGCGGCCATCCACGGAGTATACACCAGATCATTCCCGCGTGGAAGGGGGCATAGAGATGACTATATATTTATATACAGCAATACAATACAGCCATCAAGAATAAAGGAGAAAAATTTCATTCCAAAATACATATGCATCACATGTTATCAATGTCGCACATAACAGAAGGTACGTCAGATATATCGAAAAATATCATTTTCACACCAAAGCTAATTTTCCTAGATAATACATCTAACTAGCTTTCTAACGGTATATGGTACGCGTCAATCGGACGTACGAGGTGGGAGATATGAATTTCCCAAGTTTCTGAATTTTTGCTTCTGCGCCCAGTGTAACCGGTTACACCAGGAACCGTAACCGGTTACGGTCACGCAAAATGCCCAGATTCTCAGTTTTTCAACAGCGTAACCGGTTACACTCAAACCCGTAACCGGTTACACTGAACCAGAATCATTTTTCTACGTTTTTGGGAGTTCTAAACCAGTCCCAAAGTGCTTATGAGTTCATCCCCTGCATTACTAACAATTCCACGAATTTAACACATGCACCATATTCAGAATCACCAACAAGCATGGATTTAAAGCAATATAACATAATCATCTTCATTGATTCATTAATCATCACAGAACCCTAACCCCAAATTAGAAACCCCAACATGCAAGCCCAAGGTTTCTATCTAGGACTCACCTTAGAAGAAGATGAAGATGATGATGGAGTTGAGAGAAGAACAGAAGATGATCAGAGAATCAGGCTTGAATAGATTCAGATGCATGCAAGATTGAGCTGAGTTTGGACCAAGCTTGGAGGCTTCCTTCTCTTCCTCTCCCTTTTCCACGTTTTTCTTCTTCTTCCTCTACTAAATCAGAATTCTGGTTTTTTTGGAAAGGGGATGAGGATTAACCAAACATGCCCTAAGTTTTATTTAAGAGTGAAAATACCTTTATACCCCTTCTATCACCACTAATAGGTTTTGTTAGCACAAAGGCCAATTAGTAGAAGTAGATATCATATTTATCGATCTTATTTTATACCAACCAAGTTAGTATTAATAAAGAGTGAATAAATAGGATATCGGGTATTACATTCTCCCCCCCTTAAATAGAATTCGTCCTCGAATTCAAAGAAAACTTACCAAAACAAGTGAGGATAGGACTCCCGCATCTCTGATTCAAGCTCCCACGTAGCTTCCTCAAGACGCGTCTCATCCCACATCACTTTCACGATAGGTATCTCCTTATTCCGTAGAGACTTGCTTGCACGCTCCAGGATACGGTAAGGTTGAGGATCATAGGAAAGATCTGGTTCTACTTCAACGAAATCCGGAAGGATAGGATGAAAGGTATCCGGTACGAACTTTCGGAGCTGAGATACGTGGAATACGTCGTGCAGCCCGGATAGTGAAGGCGGTAGTGCCAACTGATAAGCCACCTCACCTACTCTGCTCAAAATCTGATATGGTCCCACATACCTTGGACTGAGCTTTCGTGTTTTGAACGGTCCTCCCAACCTCAATCTCGGAGTGACTTTCAAATACACATGATCACCAACTTCAAATTCTAACGGTCTCCTCTGCTTGTCCGCATAATTCTTCTGTCGGTCTTGGGCTTTCTTAAGGTTATCTTGGATCATCTTAACCTTCTCGGTAGTTTCTTGTATAATCTCCGGTCCAAGAATACTCTTCTCCCCTACTTCGGCCCAACATAGCGGTGATCGACATTTTCTCCCATATAAAGCTTCATAAGGAGTCATACCCAAACTAGCATGGTAACTGTTATTGTATGCGAACTCTATCAATGGCAAATGATCCTTCCAACTCCCACCTTCTTCTAAAATACAAGCTCTCAGCATATCTTCAATCGTCTGGATCGTCCTCTCCGTCTGTCCATCGGACTGAGGATGGTTAGACGTGCTCATATCCAGTCTAGTCCCCAATTCCTTATGAAACACCTTCCAAAATCTCGAAGTGAATTTTGGATCCCGATCAGACACTATACTGGATGGCACACCATGCAATCGGACAATCTCCGCTATGAAAAGTCTTGCGAGATGAATCACCTTGTGCGTGGTCTTTACAGGTAAAAAGTGAGCAGATTTGGTCAACCTATCCACTATTACCCATATAGAATCATGTCCGCCTCGAGCGCGAGGTAATCCCACAATGAAATCCATAGAGATAAAATCCCATTTCCATGTTGGTATCTCCAGTGGCTGTAACATTCCTCCTGGCCTCTGGTGCTCAATCTTAACTTGTTGACAAATGGGACACTGTGCTACATATTCTGCAATCTCCTTCTTCATACCTGGCCACCAAAAATCCTTTTTCAAGTCTTGATACATTTTGGTCGACCCAGGATGAATAGAAAACCTGCTCTTGTGTGCTTCATCCAGAATCAAACGCTTCAACTCAAAATCATTTGGTACACACATCCGTTGCTTAAACAAGATTACTCCATCTAGTGTTCTCACAAAATCATGCATATCTTTGCTTGCTTGCAATTGCTCATCATACGCTTGGGATATCCGAATTCTCTCCCGCAACTCATTCTGAATGCTCAAATTACTGATCAACACACCATTGGGTGTCCATTCAAACTGAAGGTCGAGGTCTCTAAACTTTTCCATTAAGTCATGCTCCAACATCATCAACTCAGCGACTCGAAATTTCTTCCTACTTAATGCATCTGCCACTTTGTTAGCCTTTCCTGGATGATACTTCAATTCAAAATCATAATCTTTGAGGTACTCCATCCATCTCCTTTGTCGCATATTCAACTCCTTCTGATCAAAGAGGTATCTCAAGCTTTTATGATCACTGAACATCTCAAAGTGGACGCCATATAGGTAATGTCGCCACACCTTGAGTGCAAAAACTATTGCAGCAAGCTCAAGATCATGGGTTGGGTAATTCTCTTCATGAGATCTCAACTGCCGAGAGGCATAAGCTACCACCTGACCATCTTGCATCAGTACTCCACCTAAACCTTTCTTAGAAGCGTCACAGTACACCTCATAGGATCGGGTTGGATCCGGAATCACCAACACGGGTGCAGTAGTCAACTTCTTCTTAAGTTTCTGGAAACTCTGCTCACACTCGGAATCCCACTCAAAAGCAACCACCTTACGTGTAAGCTTTGTCAATGGTAAGGCTAACTTAGCAAACCCCATAATAAACCTCCGGTAATAACCTGCCAAACCTAAGAAGCTTCTGACTTCAGTCACACTCTTTGGCCTATCCCAATTCACTACTGCTTCTACTTTAGAAGGATCCACTGCTACGCCTCCTCCTGATATGACGTGACCAAGAAAACTTACTTCGGATAGCCAAAACTCACACTTACTGAATTTGGCATACAACTGTTTCTCTCGAAGAGTAGATAACACGATCCGCAAGTGTTCCTCATGATCTTCAGGAGTACGAGAATACACAAGAATGTCATCAATGAAGATCACTACAAACTGATCCAGATATGGCTGAAAGATTCGATTCATGTAATCCATGAAAACTGCCGGAGCATTAGTCACACCAAAAGGCATAACTAAAAACTCGTAATGGCCATATCGGGTCCTGAATGCGGTCTTGGGTACATCAGAACTCTTCACTCGGATTTGATGGTATCCTGACCTAAGATCAATCTTCGAGAACACACTGGCTCCTTTCAACTGATCTAGGAGGTCATCAATCCGCGGTAGAGGATATTTGTTCTTTATGGTAACTTTGTTCAGCTGGCGATAATCAATGCACAAGCGCATACTTCCGTCTTTCTTCTTCACCAAAAGAACAGGAGCTCCCCATGGAGAAACACTGGGTTGGACAAAATGCTTAGCAAGAAGTTCTTCCAATTGGCGCTTCAATTCTTTGAGTTCAATAGGAGACATCCTATATGGAGTGATGGAAACTAGGGCTGTCCCAGGAACAAGATCGATTGAGAATTCCGCTTCTCTTTCTGGAGGAAGAGAAGTGATATCCTCAGGGAAAACATCAGGAAATTCGCACACCACCGGAATCTCCGACAACTCAATCCCCACAGAAGGCTCCTTGGAAAGGACTAAAAGAAAGGATCTTTCTTGAGAAAAGAGATAATTAACTATGCTGATTGTACCTTCTATCAACTTGGTAATTGCATCATCAGAAGAAGTCTCTTTGGCAGGAATGAATATGGCCTTCTCTTTGCAACCAATGTACACCGAGTTAAGAGACAACCAATCCATTCCTAGAATAACATCGAGCTTTTTGAGGGTTAAGCAAATTAGATCAATCGGGTAATCACGACCATTAAAAGACACAGAGCAATCTTTACAAATCAATCGAGCTTTCACAGTATCATCCGTTGCCGAAGAAATAATCATGGGTTTAGGTAACGGAATAACCTCCAAACCAAGTCGGTAGACGCACTCGGTGGAGATAAAAGAGTGAGTGGCTCCACAATCAACTAATACACATAAAGGTTGATTGTTAACGTAACACGTACCCGCAATAAGATTGTTGTTTCCTTTGGCCTTTCTAGAATCTAAAGTGTAGACGCGGCCTGCAGTCTTCTCAGGAGTCTTCCTTTGTGGACAACGTGGAGCTATGTGGCCCTGCTCACCACATCTAAAACAAGTCACAGAACCAAGGTGGCAATCTCCGGTATGCTTCCTTCCACACTTGCGACAATTGGGCGGTTGAGTCGATTGTTCACCATAAGCCTGCTTCTTCTTTGGTGGAGGGTTACGGGGCCTCAAGTGTTGGGTAGACCTTCCTTGCTCTCTGAAATTAGTCCTGTTCTGGTTCCTCTCTTCTTGAACCCTCTTCAAACTGTTTTCAGCAACATAGCATTGTCTTAGACATTCAGCATAAGTAGTGAATTCTCTTTGGGAAACACTATGAGCAATGTCGGCCCTCAAACCCATCATGAACTGATCAATCTTCCATAGTTCATCTGGAGCATAAACAGCCTGTCTGGAATAGTCTGCCAAGTCCTCGAACTTCTCTGCATATTCTGAAACAGTCATGTCACCTTGCTTGAAGTTCTGAAATTCTCTCTCCTTTTGGGTCCTCACACTATTAGGGAAATACTTCTCCAAGAATGCCACTTTGAAGTGCTGCCAATCCTTAGGAATCCCTTGGGTGGTGAAATAAGTGGATGCAGTGTTCCACCACCTAAGAGCTGGTCCCTTCATCTTCTGAGTGTCATACCCTAATTTTTGACCCCCCTGAGATGGCATATCTTCAGGATTTTCATCAAGTCAAGACAAGTTCCCAGAGCAGTCACTTCCCCATCTGGTATCCAATCGAGGATGCTCAAAGACAAGAAAGCTCAGGCAAAGGATCAATCAATACAAGGATTAGTCCCTAATACAATCATGAGGCTCAAAGACTTCACTTTTCTCATCTATGATTGATAAGACATCCAGTCATATGAGTACAGGTTTACTCAGGTCACCAGACTAGGGTTTTGAGCCTATCAAGGACTAAAATCAGGGATCACTTTTGGGAAACCCTAAAAAGCCTCAGGGAACCATTCAAAGACATCAATCATCTTCAAATAACTCATATTACAAGATCTACTGGACATCACACTTCAATTCAAAGTCTACAGTCATTATTTTCACATGGTCGACAAATTAGGGTTTTGACCTAATTCACCAAGATAGTTGACTTTTAATCAGGGCATGAATCCAAAACTCAAGACATGATTCAAGAATCTCTACTACCTCAATATAATCCATTTACATCATTCATTTGAGGAAAAGATCTTGTTTCTACACAAAAGCCCAAAAATTCACTTTGTCAGGAAAAAGTCAACTGTGAAGGATCATCATTGACTTTTAAGGTTTTTGGTCAAAAAATGACTTTCAAAGATCAATATCATCAATATATGGATGTCAAAGTCATTTGACCAAAGAAATTCAAAGAAATTCATCAAGGAGCGAAAAGTCGGGAATTAGGGTTTTTGAAGGCATGGTGAGAACTCAAAATTTCACCTACACAACTCAAAAAACTTCCAACATGAAAGTTGTAGATCTTGCAAAATAAAACAACATCTTACAAAGGAACGTTTTTCAAAAGATCAACCATTTATGAAGTTTTGGAAATTTTGAAGTTTAGGTCATAAACACTTAGAAATTTTTCTAAGTGTTTTAACCTAGTTTTCATCCAACTTTGGGCTCATTTTTCACAAATTTCCCAAATGATTCTGAAGAAGACATAAACTAATGATTTGAAGTAGATGTTTAGGGCTTTCCAAATTGTGTTCAACCTTCTCCAAATTCAATTTGAGCTAGGAGTTATGCTTGTTCAAAGTTGGCCTCATGAAGTGAAATTATAGGTCATGTACAATTTGAAACTTTGCAATTTTGTGCATTTTGCTTCACTAAATGATGCTACACGACCTCTAATACATCTGAAGACATGCCATACATTCAAATTCATCATTGCATAAGGATTAGAGAAGATTCCCAAAAACAAAGGCATGTGATTATGTAATGATTGCATTTTTGAATTTATGGCAAATGGTGAATCATCAAGGAATCTTGCTCTAAGCCAATTAGAACTCTCCTCTGAATCAGAAATGTTCCCTAAGATCATGCAAGATCAATGGTTGGGGAAGCTAGCCCGAAAATGCATCATTGCATTTGGGATATTTTCAAACTTTCTTCATGGCTAAGAAACCAAACTCACCTCATTAAGCAAGCTTACTATGATCAATTACTCTGAACCAATTCCCTATAAATAGAGGCCTCATTCTCATTCAGAGAACACACCAAAGCAACTCAATTCCTTGCTTTCTCTTTCTCTTCTCATGCTTATTGTTTTTCAAAGTTCTTTGGCAAGAAGAATCGTTTTCTTCAAACCAGAGCTCATCTTTGGAAAGTAAGCATTCTAACATCTCAAGGGAGGTCATTTGAGGTGATCCAAGCACCTGGATCACTTCTGTAAGTGGAGGAACATCATTGTTGCTCTCACTTTGGAGCATTTGCAGTTGGAGGTCCATGGAGTAATTCAGGAGGTTCTAAGCCAAGCCAATCATCCAGGCACATTCCTCAGGTCATAGTGAAGCTAACCAGATGGCTGCAGCTCATCTGTAACTCAAGAATCAACACCCTCCATGTTCACTTGAAGCTGAAATCGAGGGAGGACCATAGAGCAATTCAGGAGGATTCAAGCTCCAACAAGCATTCAGTTAGCATCATTGAGTCTCAGGGAAGCTATTGAGATCATTCATTCAAGCCCAGGTGCTCTCAATCATCCTCACGACCTCCATTTTCAAAGGTAAGTTCCTGAACCTCACTTCTCTAATTTAAGTACTCTTTGTGAAATAGCTCGATTCTATCTTGTTCAGCATCATCAGAGGATTGAAAACCCTCTATCATCATCCATTTATCTTGCAGTATAGTCATTTAATTTGATTTTGAAATTTTAGGGTTCTTCACGATTTCTGGTAAATTAGTTAGATGTAGTTAATATTAATTCATGTTAGTTACATATTTAGAATCGTGAGTGAATTTAGAGCAAGTTTCATGTTTACATCATTGCAAATGGTTGAGAGTTGAGAGAGTTCAGAAATTTGAATTGATGGAGCTTGAGGTTGAAGACGAAGATGGAGGGTGGCGCCATTTTTCAAATCTCTGAGCAAAGTTTGTTTTATTTTTAATGATAGGCATTCCCTTAACGACTGAACAAACTTGCCCTAGTGGCCTCCCATACGCCCTTAGTATCATCATGCCTCAAGTCTGGGGTTCGAATCCCCCTCGCCCCAGACTTTTTGATTCTTTTATTTTTCAAGGATTTGCAACTTGTTTTGAAACATAACCAAATGAAGGCAAGTCACTATCACCACACGCGCGTTGGCTCAGTGGTGTTTGTTTTGAGTGTGTGGCCTAGAGGGCGTGGGTTCAAACCCTCCAAGGGCCAAAACTATTTTTTTACACACAATTTCTTTCATTTTCTCACAAAACTTCACATATTTATTTAACCTATCAAATTAATTTATTTTCACTTCATTTTTCACACACTTATCATTTAATATACCTATTTTGTGAATGAATAAAAAAATCATAAAAATATTATTTATTTCATATATTTTTATTAGGTTTAAAATAGTATGTTTTAAGTGTTTTCTTGAATACTTTAAATACATATATTCACTTTGTTTCAACCTAATCATTTTGTAAATAAAGTTTATGATAAAACCCTAATTGTTTAGGTCTTAATTAAGTAAAAATCTTTATTTTTACTTTAATTAAGTTGACTTTTGTCAATTCTCAAAACTGTTTTCAATCTCTAATAAATCAAATGATTAGGGTTTTCAAACAACAAAACCTTGTATCATTCAAAATCATTTTCAATTGCTTTTACACCAGTACTGTAAAGTACTGGGCCTCTAATAGAGTGTAAGTCCCAAAAACCTTCTCTTCTTAGTTTGTTTTCAAAACTGTATTTTCAAAATCTTCTTTCTGTTTTCAAAACATTCTTCTGGTATTTGAAGGGCATTATTCCCGGTGAAACTCTTCAGATACCTATGTGACCTTTGTCCATCTTCACTTCTTCTGTTTTCAAAAACCATTAACTGTTTATCATATATATATTCAACTGTCATCAACAAAACAACAAAATTACTGTTGAGGCTCTGTACATACTTCTTCAATGGCCTCCACTCCATCCAGGTTAGGCTTTACAAGCTTTCAATTTACAGTCTTTATTTAAATTACTGTCAAATATAAACTGTACATATATTTGTTTAGAACTACGTTTGAGTATAAACCTTAGGACAGTTAAACTATATATATATTATAGGAATATGACCTAGGATTGAGAATGTCTTCCCGGTGAAGGCTCTTTCCTAATTAGAGATCTGTAGTTCAAACCCCCAAGATGAATTATTCCCGGTGAAACATCTTGGCAAAAACCTTAGATTCCAAATAATAGGACACATCCACCCAAAGAGGAATTATTCCCGGTGAAACCTCTTACCCATTTGCTTAGAGCCAAAACAAGTTCAAAACCACATAGCTTCTCTTGTGCTATAACAAGGACCCTCGATTAGCCTCCTCTTGGGCTTTGTACAAGGACCCACAGGCTTCTTAAAAGCATTTCCAGCTTCCTCTTGAGCTTGTATACAAGGACCCATCAGGTTTCTTATAAACATAGGAACAGGTCTTTAGTCACCTTTTAGCCTACCCTGGTGAGTTTCTTCCAATTTAAACCAGACTTTAAACAAGCCAAGTTTGTCTCAATTTTGCATTGAGTACACCTTTTGGAATGAGAGACATGGACAGTCTCTGTCACCCTTATCTTCATCAATCTTCCTTAGCAGAGTCTAGGATCCATGTTTGATCATCCTCAGCATTGAGTCAGCCTTCATCTTGGGCTTTAAACAAGAAGTCTCCACTAGATAATCTTTCTGCCATTCATTTAACAAAATCCCCTGGAAAGGGTTAGCCTCCAACATCTGTCTAAAATAAAATCCCTGGAAAGGGTTAGCTTCCACACATTCCTTCATTTTTTATAAAAACCCCTGGAAAGGGTTAGCCTCCAACATCTGTCTAAAATGTCAAACCCCTGGAAAGGGTTAGCCTCCAACATTTGTCTAAAATATCAAACCCCTGGAAAGGGTTAGCTTCCACACATTCCTTCATTTTAATAAAAATCCCTGGAAAGGGTTAGCCTCCAACATCTGTCTAAAATGTCAAACCCCTGGAAAGGGTTAGCCTACAAAGTCAATTAATAAAAAGTCAAAAAAATAAAGATTCATTTCTCTTAGGAGATAATTTCCCCAAAAGAGTCAAAACCCCTGGAAAGGGTCAGCCTCCAAAAACATGATAAAAGTCAGTCTTTTAATAGACAAATTCACCAGCTGAGTCAAAATCCCTGGAAAGGGTTAGCTTCCAAAGAAAAACAGTCTTTTTAATCTCCAGTAGAGTTAAAACCAACAAAAACAGTAGCCACAACCTTGGGCTTCATACAAGGCACCAAACAATAAAACTCCCCTGTCAAGAGTCAGCCTCAACCTTGGGCATTGTACAAGGCAGATAATAGAGTCTCCCCAGTGAGTTCTTCATCATTCAGTAGCCACAACCTTGGGCTTTGTACAAGGCAGATAAACCATACTTTCATGTGTCAAAGATTCCTAACACTTAGGATCTTTCCCCATATAGTCATCCATACTCAATTCATTTATTTAAGAGTCCGCCACAACCTTGGGCTTTGTACAAGGCAGAAAATAATGTTTTTCATAGCTAGAGTCAGCCACAACCTTGGGCTTTGTACAAGGCACATAAATAGAGTCTCCCTCAGTAGAGTCAGCCTCAATTCTGGGCTTTGTACAGAACACCAAATAAAATCCATCAAATAAACACTCTCCAAATAGAGTCAGCCTCAATTCTGGGCTTTGTACAGAACACTAAAATACCCTGTAATTAATCCTCAATGGAGTCATCTCCCAGAGTCAATAATATTAATTAATCAATCAAAAAGCCTCAAGCTTGGGCCTCATACAAGCCAGCTAAATTCAAATCTTTTATACAGTAGATAGACATAGCTTATCTCTATAGAGAGATATTTTTACTACTCTACCACATTCAAACAAACAAACATTTCAATTTCAATTTCAATCAAAGTCTCCCATTTAGGACTCTGAAAGACATGCTCTGGCACATCCCCAGACTTGTACACTTTCCCTAATTTGGACGAGCATCTTTCTTTCATTTAAGAGGCATCTGACTGGCATACTTGCACACACACAAGTAAGGTCCCCCTCTTGAATGAAATGAATTCAGTTATTCTGTCACTCTTTCAAAATGTTTGTGGTAGAATAGTACAAATACCTCTCTGTAGAGATGATTTCATGTCTCTTTACTGTAAACAGAGATTTAATTCCAAGCTTCAACCTTGAGCTTCAAGCAAGGCACCAAAAAAACAATTATTTTCCCTAGTTAGTTCCCCGAACTACATTAAGCTCTGACTTCCACTAGGGATATGTAGGCATGAGATTCACAAGGAATCTCAGCGAGCTAATAAAATACCAAAAATAGTCAGTCTGTCTATCTGTCTGTCTTTTCAAATCAAATCAATTCCTTCTCCTAACACAAAGGAGAAACTTTCCCAATCATTAGCAGCAAACACAATCACAATGACACAGAGAAGGTTCCTGTAGAGTACTACAGATATGTAGGGTGTTTAAACACTTCCCTATGTATAACCGACCCCCCGGACTCCAGAATTTCTAGTCTAGGTGAAATCCCCACACTTAGCAAACTCCTAGGGTTTAGTTGAGATCTTTTTTCCCCTTTCCTACTCGTAGGACAATAAGAAAGTTCGTGTGATATCGTAGGAAGAACTGAAATAAAATTCATCCCGCCACGGGCGCATTCTCCTTCCAAATTTCGCGTGAAGGGTCTAGCGTGCCGTCCTCCCAAGTGAAACGGGGAGGTAAAAGAAAACGACACCACAGAAAAATGGCGACTCTGCTGGGGATATAAGTGTTCAAAACCTTGGTTTTTCATCCAAACCAATGGTTGACCTGTTGCTGGTCCAGCCCCAATGAGGAATTAGGGATGCCAAATTCCCCCTCAAACAAGAGAGGTCCTGCCTAACCTCTGTGTCATTTCATGTGATTGTTGCATATATATTTGTTTATTTTGTTTATTCTGTATCGGGAAAGGGCTTGATTCCCCCTTGTGGTGAGAAATCCTATACCCGGATTTGAGTGCAACATAAGATAGGATGGAGGATGTCTTCCCGGTGAAGGCCCTCTAATCTTGGTTTCCAAGTCTACTTTTGGGATTTGCCTGGCTGGTTGTGATTAACTGCGCCACTGCATTCCGAGACTGATTTGTACCAGGAGGACCTAGAAACACATTAACCTCACTTAAAGCCTTTTTTAGGACGTAGAGCGGTGATTACGGAAGTAATTGTCACGCAGATACTACACTCAGAGAAAACTCTCTTATAGATACCAATCAACGTATCTTTAAGGTTCAGCAAAAACTCTGAGATCCCTAGAACCCGTTCTACAGGTACAAAAATCCTTAACCTTAGTTTACCATTGGGGCGGGGATTGCGTTTGGACTTCATGACCACTATATCCTTCAACGCCATGTTTGTTTAAAACTCTTGTGTGTGCATTCATGCATTCATGCATCATTCATTAATAAACAACTAAAAACAAAAAGAGTCTTTTTCAAGTCGTTTTTCAAGGAAACTAAATAACGAACGTTTTGAACTTCAGAGAGAAAGAGAGAAACGGAGAAAGGACTTAAGGATCTATATTATGGATTACGGAAGAAAGAGAGCTAGGAAATACACCTTCAAGATTCCCCAGGTCGAGGAACTGGGAAAGCTCGGAAAACTGGTGGTCAACCCCCAGGCTTTCAAGGAGAAGTATGGAAAACTTCTGCCTTTGCTCAATACCAACATTGTGGATGGGATCCTTCCCACCTTGGTACAGTTTTACGATCCAACGTATCACTGCTTCACCTTTCCAGATTATCAGCTCATGCCTACGTTAGAGGAGTACTCTCGTCTGATTGGAATACCCGTGTACGCGCAAGATCCGTACTCCGGTTTGGAAAAGAATCCTGATGACGTTATCATTGCTGCAACTACTCCTTTGAACGTAGTCGACATCAGAACTCATATGGTGAGTAGAGGAGGAATTCAAGGATTTCCCTCCAAATTCCTGTTTGATCAAGCTCGGTACTTCGTCAGCATCCAAGATATGAGCGCTTTTGAGGAAATCTTGGCTTTGCTTATCTACGGATTGTTTTTGTTCCCTAACATTAACGATTTCGTTGACATCAACGCAATTAAGATCTTCTTAATTGGAAATCCAGTTCCAACCTTGCTTGCGGATGCTTATCACTCTGTGCATTCAAGAAACCTGCAGCGAGGAGGATTAATCACATGCTACATACCGTTGTTATACGAATGGTTCATTTCGCACCTGCCAAAGTCTAGCACTTTCTGGAACACGAGGGATGGCCTTTACTGGTCACAGAAAATCATGTCTCTCACTCATACAGACATTGATTGGTGTAGTCCTGACAACGACGAAACCAAGATCATCTTCAGTTGCGGAAGTTTTCCCAACATACCCCTTATTGGAACTAAGGGAGGAATTAGTTACAATCCAGCTTTAGCCCGTCGTCAATACGGCTATCCCATGAAAAACATTCCAAGTAACATCCAATTGGAGGGTCTGTTCTTCAAGAACATCGACGATCATGGCAACATGCTGAAGAAGGAAATTGTCCAAGCCTGGCGTCTTGTTCACAGCAAAGGGAGAAGATTGTTAGGAAAACATCTTCGCATCTCCCTAGATCCTTACCTTCAATGGGTACGCGTCAGAGCATTCAAGCTCAGGATGCCATATCAACATCAAGAACCTATTCCCCTAAGGGAACCAATTTACCTTTTCTCCACCGACGTTGAAAAACTGCAAGCGGCATTAAACAAGGTATGCCAAGAAAGGAATGCTTGGAGGAACAAGTATCGAATTGTCAACATGAAAAATGTTGAGATTCAAAACATCCTAAGAAGGAAGGATGAGTTACTTGAAGTACTCGATCGACAAGTGACACAAACGTCACTTTCTCATCATATCCCTCCTGCTTCCTGGATCATCGATCAGCTCACGTCAGAGAACGCTCAGCTCAAGAAACAGAAGAAGATGTTAGAACGTAAAGTCGGCTCATCATCAAAGTTTTAGAGTCCTTTCTCTCAGTTTCTCTGTATTTCCATTTTCAAAGTGTGTAAAAACGGCGTTTTCGCTTAATTAATAAAAGTTTGATGTTTCATAACGTAATTATGGTGTTTCCTTGAAAAATATTAACTTAATTGCATATCATGCATCGCTTTAGTCGTACGCACTGACACGAGAATTGTCGCGGATCTAATAGTCACTTTCCTTTCTCCAGAAAGAGAGGAGGAGAAGGAGGTGAACCAAGACTTTCAAGCTGTCTCATCAATACAACACTCGTTCAAGTCACAAGAAAAGAATGGAAGACTTTGAGCAAGAGAATGAAGAACTCAGGGAAGAGATTAATACTCTCAAAGGTACTGTTGAAAGACTCAATAGTATGGTAGAAGCCCTGGTAGTTGCGCAGAATCGACCAACGCCAGAAGAACCGCAAAGGACTGTGGTTTCCGAGATTGTTTCTACTCCTATTCCTCAGTATACCATGCCGCCTGATCGACCTTGGGGCATGCCGTATAACTTTACTCCAGAAGGTTACATACCTCCAGCTTCTGAAGCTCCAAAAGTCACCATGGATATGCGTCCACCGGAGGGTTACAAACCTCTGGAAATTGAAGTTCCAAGAGCAACGGCAATGGGTTTCGCACAACAGAATGCTGAGATTCCAAGATCTGCTGTCATGGCTTCTCCACAGCCCATTATGCATACTTTTCCCCCGCATGGCGGACAAGTATATCATCACGCTCCCAGTGAGGACGCTGGCGTGTATGAAAGATTGGACGAGTTCCAAGAACAGTTTCTGCAAATGCAGAAGGAACTCAAGACTCTCCGAGGACAAGATCTATTTGGAAAGAATGCTGCAGACCTCTGTCTGGTTCCAAATGTTAAGATTCCTCACAAATTCAAAGTACCAGAATTCGAGAAGTACAAAGGGAATTCATGCCCACAAAGTCATCTCGTGATGTACGCTCGAAGAATGTCAACTCAGACTGATAATCAACAATTGCTCATTCATTATTTTCAAGACAGCCTGACTGGTACTGCACTCAAATGGTACATGAACTTGGACAGTTCAGAGATTCGTACTTTTCGAGACCTCGGAGAGGCCTTCGTCAAACAGTATAAGTACAATCTGGATATGGCTCCCGACAGAGATCAACTCAGGGCCATGACTCAAAAGGATAGAGAAAGCTTCAAGGAATACGCCCAGAGATGGCGTGAAGTTGCTGCTCAAATTTGTCCACCACTTGAAGAGAAAGAAATGACAAAAATCTATCTCAAAACTTTGAGTCCATTTTACTACGGACGAATGGTTGCAAGTGCACCAAGTGACTTTACCGAGATGGTAAACATGGGTGTGCGTTTAGAAGAAGCAGTTCGAGAAGGACGCTTGAACAAAGAACCAGAATCTTCTGTTGGTCCAAGGAAGTATGGAAGTTCTTTCCAGAAGAAAAAGGATCAAGATGTCAGCAATGTCTTGCACAAAATCAAGAAGAAATTCCAACCTCAAGTTGCAACAATAACTCCGGTTGTTAACTCAGCGCCAGCCTATCAACCTCAGGTCTCGCAACAACAAATTCAACAAAGGTCGCAGCAACCTCAGCAGCAGGTTCGACCTCCAAATTACAACAATCGGGCTCCAAGGTATCCTGCCTTTGACCCCATACCAATGCCGTATGCAGAATTGTTTCCAACATTACTGGCAAAAGGACTCATTCAGACGAGGAGTCCTCCAAATCCTACAAACAGTTCCTCACCATGGTATAAGGCTGACCAATCTT
Source organism: Vicia villosa (assembly GCF_029867415.1). Classification (NCBI taxonomy): domain Eukaryota; kingdom Viridiplantae; phylum Streptophyta; class Magnoliopsida; order Fabales; family Fabaceae; genus Vicia; species Vicia villosa. The sequence goes on along the minus strand of NC_081186.1, from coordinate 125,858,641 downwards.
GTCCCTATCATCAGGGGGCACCAGGTCACAATATTGAGAACTGTTTCTCTTTCAAGATTGACGTCCAACGATTAGTGAAGAGCGGAATGCTATCCTTCAAAGATACTAATCCAAACGTCCAAGCAAATCCTTTGCCACAGCATAAAGAAGCTTCAGTAAATCTGGTAGACCAACACCCCAACGTCATTCAAATCTACGACATTCGTCAGATAGGGGAAAATCTTGTCAAAATGCACGCTAAACAAGCTGGGTACGGTCATGTACCACCTCACAACTACTTCACATGCGAAATTTGTCCAAAGAATAATCAAGGATGTGCCGTAGTTCAAGCTGCATTACAAGAACAAATGGACTTAGGATGGATTCAACATATCCGAGTCAGAACTGAACATGACATCAACATGGTTCAAGGATGTCCAGGAGAATACAAAATCTACAAAGTTGAAGACCTTGAAGGATCAGTAGTCAGGTTCCACAAAACTTTAAATGGACTTGCCTACTTTGGAACAGATTTCCACGCTTACAGTAGATGCGAAATCTGTCGAAGAAATTCACAAGGATGTGTGCGTGTTTGCAACGACATTCAAAAGCTGATGGATGACGATACCATTACTGTTCTTGCCAACAGAGAAGATGACGAAGTCTTTACCGTATCTCCTCAAATTATACAAGATGAACCTATGCAAGTTAAGTATGATAGCAGGAAGACAGCAGTCGCACCACTAGTCATCTACTTACCAGGTCCTGTACCGTATGAGTCCAGCAAGGCTATACCATACAAGTACAATGCTACATTCATTGAAAATGGTAAGGAAATACCATTACCGTCTGTTGTCAACATTGCTGATGTTAGTCGAGTCACCAGAAGTGAACGAGTCTTCAACAGAACAACAGAAAATGTGGAGAAACCTTCGGAGGAAGTACCACATAGGCAAGACAATCATCCGACCAATGCTGTTCAAGCGAAAGAAAATGATGAGATCTTGAAGTTAATCCAGAGGAGTGAATACAACATTGTAGATCAATTACTACATACTCCGTCTAGGATTTCTGTTCTTTCCCTGCTATTGAGTTCTGAAGCTCATAGGGAAGCTCTACAGAAAGTTTTGGAACAAGCTTTCGTAGAACCCAGCGTCACAATAAGCCAATTCAACAACATCGTTGCCAACATCTCCGCCGGAACTAACCTAAGTTTCTGTGACGAAGATCTTCCTGAAGAAGGAGTGGACCACAATCTTCCACTTCACATCTCAGTTGGCTGCATGGGTAATACACTCACAGGAGTCCTAATAGACAATGGATCCTCTCTCAACGTCATGCCTAAGTCAACATTGTCAAGATTATCTTTCGAAGATTACCCTCTAAGAAAAAGTCATGTCATCGTCAAAGCATTTGATGGATCAAGAAAGTCAGTTTTCGGAGAAGTAGATCTTCCCATAACTATTGGACCTCAGACGTTCAAAATCACTTTCCAGGTTATGGACATTCCAGCACAATACAGTTGTTTGCTAGGTCGCCCATGGATTCATGAGGCTGGGGCAATTACTTCAACACTTCATCAGAAACTGAAGTTCATAAGAAATGACAAATTGGTAACCGTATGTGGAGAACGAGCTCTGATCGTCAGCAACCTGTCATCATTCTCCGACATAGAACCAAAAGAAGTTGTTGGAACTAAATTCCAAGCACTTTCCTTAGACAAAGGAAAGGAGAAAGCAGCGTCTATCTCTTCATACAAAGATGCAATCCAAGTTGTAAAGGATGGCACTACCAGTGGTTGGGGGCACATTAATATTCCTACCAACAACAAGAACAGAACAGGAATTGGATTCTTTCCAACATCATCAAAGCTATCCCAGGGATTGAGGTAGTTCTCCCCGTTCAAGAAACTTTCTGCAGTGGAGGTTTTCTTCAACCTGTTCAACAAACAGTCAATACCATCGGTACGGAAAACACCGATGAAGAGGAATGGTTATCCTATCTTAACAGAGCAGGATACATCTCCCTACCAGAGTCTGAATCACCTTGCTGTTATCCGACTAAAGGATCTGAAAGTAAGACTCAACCAAGCAATGATGAAGTTACTAACAGCTTCACCACCAGAAGTCATGGTTCATCAGAAGAAGTTCCTCCTATCCCCGAAGAGACTTGGGATACATTAGGAGAACCAAGCGGAAAATTCGACTACATGGTGAAATACTCCGCTCCTGAAAGTTCAAGAATCTCTCTTGAAGACATTGTTCCAACTGGATGGAACATTGATTATGAGTACCTCTCTCAGCCAAAAGAGATGTATAACCCTTGCTATTCATCATCATCTACTGGTGAAATCATCATTGAGGATTATATCCCCAAGTCACCTTCCGAGGCTACAGGATCTAGAGTTCACATATCTAGTCAATGCCATCTTGGGAGAAGAGCAAGACCAAAATACAGAAGAGGACGATCTCGAAAGTGTCTCCGACAACGAGTCTCTCCATTCAGAAGATTGGAAGTTTCCTCAAAAGAAAAACCGACATACTCCACTCGGAAATGGGTATGCTCACACAGCTCAGTCTGCTGAAGTAGAAGAAGATCGTCTGAGTGTTGCAAAGACAGTGGTTGGTAAATCAAGACCTACCACAGGCCAGCTTAAGCCTAAGGTTCCAGATTACTTAGTGCACAATGGGGTTCGCCACTACTGGACAGCTGTTGAAGTTTCAACTGTTGTTCGCACTCCTAAGTAGGAACTTTCACCGTTATTTTGTCCTCTCACCATAGCCCAGGGTGAAGAGATGTTTCATAGGGCTTTGCATTTTACTATTTCTTAGGAAAATGTCCCTCTTTGCTTCGCCCAAAGCAATAGAGTTTTGTTTTATAGGGTCTTTGTTTCAAGAAATGACTGTCCATAAATAAAAATGTCATTCTGTTCCTTCGTTTAGTTTTTCCTTTTCTTTTTTCGGAAATTGGTAATCCTAAAAAACACCCTTAAAAAACATCAAATATTCCATTAACTGCATACACCGAGTCTTCCCTCGTTGTCTAAATAAAACTTATCACACATATGCAGATTAATCATAAAATACCCCGTTGAAACGTGCGACCGTATGACTTCTCCAAGCTTTGAGTTTCCTGTATTCGAGGCAGAGGAAGAAGAAGACGAAGAAATATCAAAGGAAATTTCACGGCTACTTCAACAAAAGGAAGAGGCCATTCAGCCATACAATGAGCCTCTAGAGATAATTAACCTTGGTTCCAATGGAAACAGAAAAGAGGTTAAGATTGGAGCTTCACTCAGTTCAGAGATCAGAGAGAGTTTGATACAGCTACTCAAAGAATTCTCAGATGTCTTCGCTTGGTCTTATCAAGATATGCCAGGGTTGGATACCAGTATAGTGGAGCATCACTTGCCATTAAAAGCAGAATGCCCTCCGGTCAAGCAAAAATTGAGAAGAACTCATCCGGAGATGGCCATGAAAATCAAAGAGGAAGTTCAAAAGCAGATCAACGCAGGTTTCCTCGTCACTTCAGAATACCCTCAGTGGTTAGCTAACATTGTTCCCGTTCCTAAGAAAGACGGAAAAGTCCGCATGTGCGTCGACTACAGAGATTTGAACAAAGCTAGCCCTAAGGATGATTTTCCTTTACCACATATTGATATGTTGGTAGACAGTACAGCAAAATCCAAAGTTTTCTCGTTCATGGACGGATTTTCAGGATACAACCAAATCAAAATGGCACCTGAAGACATGGAAAAAACAGCTTTCATCACCCCCTGGGGCACGTTCTGCTACCGTGTTATGCCTTTTGGACTAAAGAACGCAGGGGCAACTTATCAAAGGGCCATGGACTACGCTTTTCCACGACATGATGCATAAGGAAGTGGAAGTCTATGTGGACGACATGATTGCCAAATCAGAAAATGAAGAAGATCACATACAGAATCTGACAAAGTTATTTCAACGCTTACGGAAGGTTTCAGCTTCGCCTGAACCCCAACAAGTGCACCTTTGGTGTCTATTCAGGAAAACTCCTTGGTTTCTGTCATACCCCAATTTTTGACCTAAGATACCATCTCATATCATTGCATATGCATCATTTGCATCTCTAACAAAATTGCATAGCTTGTGTTTGCTACTTGTGACTCAGCAGGATTTGATCAGGAAATCACTCATCAGTACAAGTAACAATCAATTAGGGTTTTGTTCTCCCTTCATTTCAAATAAATCATCTTCATCAACAATCAACATTTGGTCCTCAGAGATTCATTTCAACTAGCTCAAAGGCTCTGAATCGACTGAATTAGGGTTTTGACTGAAGACAACATACTCTTGACTTTTACTCAGAATTTGACATAATGACTTGGGACATGACCTCAAGACCCCAAGTACATCATTTTGACCTAATCCATTAGCTCATAACATCTCCTACACAAAGATTGATCAGACAAATCCTCAGATTAGGGTTTTGAACTATCAGGGACTAAAATCAGGGATCACATTTGGGAAACCCTAAAAACCCCCAGGAAGTCAATCAAAGGTTTCAATCATCCTCAAATAATCCCTATGACAACATACAATGGAAATTGTATCTCAATTCAAGATCCACAGTCATCAATTTCATCAGGTCGACAATTAGGGTTTTGACCTAATTCACTGAACAACTGACTTTTTAATCAGGACATGGTTCCACAACTCAAACCATGGCTCAATATCCTCTAATGCTTCAATATGATCCATTCATACCATTCATTTGATGAGGATAGCCTGTTTCATTGAAAACTCCAGAAACGCGATTCGTCTGAAAAAGTCAACTGTACAAGATCACCATTGACTTTTGGGGAATTTTGGTCAACCATAACTTTTGAAGTGTCAAATCATCAATATATGATATGAGAAGTCATTTGATCAAGAAAAATCAAGAAAATCAATCAAGAATCAAAAAGTCAAAAGTTTGACTTTCATACTTAGAAAATTTTCTAAGTGTTTTTCATGGTTTTTTCCAAACTTTGGAAGGGAATTTCTCAAAATTTCACCTACAAACTGAAAAAAACTTCCAACATGAAAGTTGTAGATTTTGATCCAATAAACAACTTTGACAGATATAAATTTTTTCCATAAGATCAACCATTTAAGAGATATGGAGCTTCAAAGTTGGTACTTTTTGAAAACTTCACTTAAAACTTCATTTTCTTCAAAGTTCATGGATCTTTTTCACCCACTTCCTTAAAGATCTTGAAGAAACTTTCAACTAGGGTTTTGAAGTATGCAACATGAGCTTTCCAAAATGTCCAAGAGCATGAAAAAATATGGAGTATAACCATGGCTTTGAATTTTGACATTAGTGAACTTTTCACTTAGAATTTCATGCCATTTTCACTAAGTTATGAACCAATTTGCCAAATGATCCAAATAATGATGCATAGAGGCAATAATTGAAGATATTTTTCTGATTTGAGATCAGAATGGAAGAGGATAAGAAGCTTGAGATTTAACCATGGTTTAGTTACTTTTAACCTAATGCATTTAATGGTAAGATTCCATTTTATCTCCAAATGCCAAATCACCAATTCTTGATCAACTTGCAAAGCTCTTCATTCAGAAACCTTGGCCTATAAATAGAGATCATTTCCTCATTCAAAAACACACCAAAGTCTCACAAATTATAGGCTTTCTCTTTCTTTCTTAGAATGCAAGTTTCTTAAGTTTCTAAGAGGTACAAAACTCAACCTCCAAACCCTTGAAGTTATGGCCAAAGTAATGGTTCTAGCAACTCATAAACATCATATGGGATGTGTTTGAACCACTCACACACCTCAAAACACCTCAAACCTCAGAATCACTACCTCACTTCCATATGAACACATATTAAGCCTTATCATGCCAATTTTTATTCAAGCTCATATCTGTCCAAACTATCACTTCTAACACCATCCATGTACCATGTATGAACTATCCCAATCATCATCCATGATCTGAAACATCAAAATCATCAAATTCGATCCTCACACCATAGCTCTGCAGATCGGGTGCCACCAACTGATCAAGAGGTTTTCAGTTCAGTTCCAAGACTTCAAACATGTTCCATAAGGTCCACTGAAGGTGTTCAGATCAAGAAACAACATCTGGAATCCCTCATTTGCAGAATTCGATTTCCAGTTTTGACATTTTTAAGGTAAGCTCTTTTGAACTTCAAAACTCTATCATACATGCATCATAAATGAAAAACTGCCATGCCATCTTGTTTCTGCATATGTATGGATCATTAACCCTCAATCAATTGCCAACTTATCATGCACACACACGATTTCAGATTGAAACATCAGAATTAGGGTTCTTCGTGTTCATCAGAAAATTAATGATCTTAGAGTGAAAATAAATGAAATTAAAG